>NC_132915.1:21820265-22120265 GCF_047675955.1 Chlorocebus sabaeus
AAAAGAACCAAAAAACCCCACAAAATACTTATGAATAAACTTAATCAAAACATTTCCAAAAGCTGAAAAATAAAATAAAAAATTTTATTATATTATACCTAAAATTATATAAACTGAGAGAAATATCATATTCAAACAAAGGAAGGTTCAATCATCCCAAACTCAATATAGAAATTTAATGTAATTCCAATCAAAATTTAAAAGTATGTTTTTGGAACTTGCAATGTGATTTTATAATTTATAAAATCTTATAGGATCAAGAATAGACAAAACCATTTTGAAGAAGAATCAGACAGAGGCACTTATCTTACTAGATTATCAAGACTTTGTTACAGAGTTATAAGCAGTACAGTGTCATATTGGTTCAAGAAGAGGCAAATAGACTGTATTAGGGTTCTCTAGAGGCACAGAACTAATGGGATATATATATAAATATATATATAAATGTATATATATAAATATATATATAAATGTGTGTGTGTGTATATATATATATATTTAAAGGGGAGTCTACTAAGTATTAACTCACTTGATCACAGGGTCCCCCAATAGGCCATCTGCA
Source organism: Chlorocebus sabaeus (assembly GCF_047675955.1). NCBI lineage: Eukaryota > Metazoa > Chordata > Mammalia > Primates > Cercopithecidae > Chlorocebus > Chlorocebus sabaeus. The sequence continues at coordinate 21,820,828 of NC_132915.1, forward strand.
AGCCGAGGAGCAAGAAGAGCCAGTCCAAGTTTCAAAACTGAAGAACTTGGAGTCTGATATTTGAGGGCAGGAAACATCCAGCATGGGAGAAAGATATAGGCTGGGAGGCTAGGCCAGTCTCTCTTTTCACATTTTTCTGCCTGCTTATATTCTAGCCTTGCTGGCAGCTGATTAGATTGTGCCCAACCAGATTAAGGGTGGGTCTGCCTTTCTCAGCCCACTGACTTAAATGTTAATCTCCTTTGGCAACATCCTCACAGACACACCGTATCCTTCAATACAATAAAGTTGACAGTATTAACCAGCACATAGACCAGTATGATAAAGGGTGTAGAAACAGATATAGGTATATATGCAACCCTGTGATATGACAAAGCTGGTGGTATAGATCAGTGGGTTAAAAAATGACTATTCAATACATTGTACTGAGAAAATTTCTTATCCAAAAGAAGAAACACAAAACAAACAAACAAAAAGAAATAAAATCTCTAACTCGCATCATGTCCAAAAATTAATTCTAGATGGCTTATGAATTTTATTGTGAAAGCCCAAATTTTAAAGCTTATATTAGTAGAAGCAAACGTACAAACGTATATTGGTGACTTTGGTGTAGGAAAGGATTTCTTAAATAAAACCTTCAGAATGGAAACCACAAAGGAAAGTATTGATAAATTAAAATACATTTAAATTGAGATTTACTTTTGATTAAAAAACACACAAAGGGTGGGGTCGGCGGAATGGAGACCATCAGGAAAAATAGCTAACACATGCTGGGTTGAATACCTAGGTGATGGGTTGGTCTGTGCAGCAAATCACCATGGCACCATCTATGTAACTAACCTGCACATCCTGCACATGTATCCCGGAACTTAAAATAAAATATAAAAAGAAAAGAAAAGAAACACACACACACACATACACAAAGAAAATGAAAAGACAAATAACAAATGAAGACAAAATATTTATATTTTTAATACATATATTCAATAAAGATTTGTTGTCTAGAAAATATAACTTCAAATCTGTAAATTCAAGTAATCAATGGAAAGTGTGTGTGTGTGTGTGTGTGTGTGTGTGTGTAGGTACATAAACAGAAGCAGAGGCATTAATGCTAATAAAATGGGATAAAGAAATGCTTAACCTCAGTAGTATTAAAATATATGAAACTTAAAATTACAACAGGATAACATTTCCAACCTACTATATTGGTAAAACCTAAGAAGTCTGACAATATGCAGTGTTGGGAAGATAAGTAATAGCATGAACTCTCACTATAAACACTTACCATTGGATAATCTGACATTATGCAATAAAATTGAAGATGTACATACACCATAACTGACAAGTGTGTATATTTATACAGTATAGAACTGTTGTATGTTTGTTTCAGGAGACATAAGCAGAATTTATAGTAACCAAAATAACTGGAAACAAACCAACTATCCATAAAAGTTGAACATATAAGTTTTAGAACATCATGCAATTGGATACTGTATAACAATAAGAAAGAATGAAATGGAATCTTTCAGAATGACAGAATAAGGAGCTTGGCCGACTCTCTTTTCAGTAAAACAACAATTTAACCAGTGAAAATTGTAAAACACAAAAATGTAAAGTCCATGGAAATTGTATTAGTACATACAGCAAATGTGGAAATACTCATTCAACAAAATCAACTAAATCTTGGTAAGAATCTAGCAACATAGAAAAAGGATCATACACCATTACCAAATGTGATTTATCTCAGGAATGTAAGATTGGTTCAACATACAAAAATGAATCAATATAATGCAACATCGTATTAAAATAAAGGACAAAATAACAGGCGCAGAAAAAATTGAGAAAATTCCGACCAGGAAAAGAAAGAAACTTTCTCAAGCTGACAAAGATCATGAAGATCATGTATGAAAAACCTGCAACTTACATTAGGTTTAATGGCGAACACCAGAATGTTTTCTTTCCCTTTAAGATTAGGAATAAGACAAGGGCATCCATTCTTGCAACTTTTATTCAATATTGTGTTGGAGGTTCTAGCTAGAACAATTACGCAAGTAAAAGAAAAAGGCTTCCAGACTGGAGACAAGGAAGTAAAATTATGTCTATATGCAGTTGACATGATTATTTTGCATTTAGAAAATCTTACCGAATCTATTAGAAACTATCAGAGCCAATAATCAAGTTAAACAAGAGTCCATGATACAGAAATAATATAAAAATCAATTGTATTTCTATAGAAAAGTAACAATTTGAAAATAAAATTTTAAAAACAATTCAATTTGCAATACCCTCAAAATGAACAAAATACTTAGAAATAAATTTAACAAAATAGTGCAAGATTTGTACACTGAAATTTTAAGGAAAACCTCCATAAATGGAAAGACATTTATATTCATGAATTGGAAGATTTAATATTCTTGTCAATAGTCCCCAAATTGATCTACAGATTCAATGCAATCCCTATTAAACTGCTAGCTGGCTTTTTGCAGAAACTGAAAAGCTGACCCTAAAATTCTTATGGAAATATAAGGAAATCAGAATAGCTAAAACAATCTTAGAAAAGAATAAAGTTGGAGGACCCACATTTCCCAACTTCAAAACTTACTACGAAGGGTACTCAATACTTACTTTATATTTATTATGACAGTAATCAAGATAGCATGGTACTGGCATAAAGATGGCTATATTGATCAATGGAATGAAAATGAGGTCCAAAAATGAGCTCTCACTTGTATTGTTAATTAATTTTTGAAAAGGGTGCTAAGACAGTTCCATGAGGGAAAGTATAGACTTTTCAGCAATTGGTGCTGTGACTACTGGATATCCACTTGGAAAAGTATTAATTTAGACCTCTACTCAGCACTGTGCACAAAAGGAACGCAAAATAGATCAAAGACCTAAATGTAAAAGTTTAAACTATAAAACTTTTAAACAAAATATAGGAGTAAATCTTTCTGACTTTGAGTTTGTCAGATTTTTAGCTATAAGACTAAAAGATAACTAAAAGAAAACAACAGATAAATTGTGCTTCCCCAGAATTAACACATTTTGTCCTTTAAAATTTTGTGCTTCTTACCATGAAGAAACTGAAAAAAAAAAAATCCCACAGAACAGAAGAAAATTTATTGGATGGGGACTTTTATATAGAATACAAAAAACTACTCAAAACTCTAATAAGACAATTAATCCAGCTTTAAAGTGGTTGCCGCAGGCATGCACACGTGTGCAGAATGCTCTGCTGACCACTGCCACTGGGGCATGTGCAGGAACCCCCTGCTGCTCACCACCTCCTTGCTAAATCATTTTTGCTGGCACAGTTCACAGGAGTGTTGTTGCCAGCAGATTGGGAATATCTTGGCCCCACCAGCACAGCAGATGCTTAACCTCAAGGGGCCAGAGAAAAAAGCTGCAGGCCTGGTCTCATCCCTTGAGGCTTAGAACATGAAGCCCAGGAGAACTGAGCTGAGCACTGGACCCCCGAAATCATTCAGAAATGAGGTCAATTGACAAAACCCAACTTACACCACAGTCAAACCCTCAAGGGAATCAAATAATATAAAAGCAAAAAACCCCATCCAAAGGACAGCAACTTCAAAGATTAAAGGAACATTGACTCATACAGATGAGAAACACTGAAAGAACTCTGGCAATTCTAAAAGCAAGAGTGTCTTCTTATCTCTAAATGACACACTAGCTCCTCAGTAATGGTGTTAACCAGACAGAAATAGCTGAAATGACATACAAATAATTTAGATTCTGGATGGCAATGAAAATCATTGAGATTCGGGTGAAAGTTGAATCTAAGGAATCCCATAAAATGATACAAGAGCTGAAAGATGAAATAGTCATTTTAGGAAAGAACCAAACTGATCTTCCAGAGCTGAAAAACTCACTACAAGAATTTCATAATACAATCAGAAGTATTAACAAGAGAATAGACCAAGCTGAGGAAAGAATATCGGAGCTCAAAGACTGGTTCTGCGAATCAACTCAGTCAGACAAAAATAAAGGAAAATAAAGGCCAGGCACAGGGGCTCATCTCTAATACTAGCACTTTGAGAGGCTGAGGCAAGAGGATAGCTCAAGCCCAGGAGTTCAAGAGCAATCCAGACAACATAGTGAGAAGTATAAATAACAACAACAAAAAAACCTGCCAGGTATAGTGGCATGTACCTGTAGTCCCAGCTATACCGAAGGCTGAAGTGGGAGGATTGCTTGAGCTCAGGTGCTCAAGGATGCAGTGATCTGTGACTGCACCACTGCACTCCAGCCTAGATGACAGAGTGAGACCCTGTCAAAAAAAAAAAAAAAAAAAAAAAGAAAAAGAAAAAAGAAAAAAAAAAAGAAAAAGAAAGAATTTTAAAAAATGAACAAAATGGCTGAGAAACACGAGATTATGTAAAGGATGAAACCTATGACTCTGGCAACCCAGGAAGAGAGAGGGGAAGAGAGAGCAAACAACTTGGAAAATATATTTGAGGATATCGTCCATGAAAATTTCCCCAACCTTGCTAGAAAAGTCAACATGCAAGTTCAGGAAATTCAGAGAACCTCTAAGAAATACTATATAAGACGACCATCCCCAAGACACATAGTCTTCAGATTCTCCAAGGTCAATGTGAAATAAAAATATGAAAGGCCACTAGAGAGAAGAGGCAGATCACATACAAAGGGAACCCCATCAGGCTAACAGCAGAGCTTTCAGCAGAAACCATACAAGCCAGAAGAGATTGGGGGTCTATATTCAGCATCCTCAAAGAACAGAAATTTCAAACAAGAATTAAATATTCAGCCAAACTAAGCTTCACAAGTGAAGTAGAAATAAAATCCTTTTCAGATAAGCAAATGCTAAGAGAATTTGTTATCATGAGACTTGCCTTTCAAGAGGTTCTTAAGTGAATGCTAAACATGGAAACATAAAACTGCTACCTGCCACCACAAAAACACACACTGTAGTGTATACATAGGCCACTGACACTATAAAGTAATTATACCATCAAGTCCACATAACAGCCAGTTAACAACTCACTGGTAGGATCAAATCATCACATATCAATATTAACCTGGAATGTAAATGGGCTCAATGTTCCACTTAAAAGGCACAGAGTGGCAAGTTGGATAAACAATCAAGACCCAACTGTATCCTGTCTTCAAGAAACCCATCTCACATGCAATGGCACCCATACGCACAAAGTCAAGGAATGGAGAAAGATCTATCAAGCAAATGGAAAACAAAAGAGAGCAAAGGTTGTCATTCTTACTTCAAACAAAACGAGCTTTAGACCAACAATGATCAAAAAGGACAAAGAAAAGCATTACGTAATGTAAAGGATTCAATTCAAAAATAAGGGGCAACTATCTTAAATATATGTGCACCCAACAATGGAGCACCCAGATTCATAAAAACAAGTTCTTAGAGGCATATGAAGAGACTTAGATAACCACATAATAATAGTGGGAGAGTACAACATCCCACTGACAGTGTTAGATTAATAAGGTAGAAAACTAACAAAGATATTCAGGACCTAAACTTGATGCTTGACCAAATGGACTTAACAGATATTTATAGAACACTCTACCCCAAACCAAAAGAATATACCTTCCTCTCATCCACACACAGCACATTCTGTAAGATCAACCATATGCTCAATCACAAAGCAATTCTCAACAAATTCAAAAAACCCAAAATGATACCAACCACCATCTCAGACCACAGGGCCATACAAATAGAAATCAATACCAAGAAGATCTCTCAAAACCATACGATTAAATGGAAATTAAACAACCTACTCCTGAATGACTTTTGGGTAAGGAATGAATTAAGGTCAGTTATCAAAAACTCCTTTGAAACTAGCGAAAACAAAGATACAACATACCAGGATCTCTGGGCCACAGCTAAAGCAGTGTTAAGAGGGAAGTCAATAGTACTAAACACCTATGTCAAAAAGTCAGAAAGATTTCAAATAACCTAACACCACACCAAGAGGAACTAGAAAAATAAAAGCAAACCAATGCCAAATCTAGCAGAATACAAGAAATAATCAAAATCAGAGATGAACCGAATGAAATTAAAACACAAAAATCCACACAAAAGATAAATGAAACAAAAAGTTGTTTTTTTGAAAGAATAAATAAGATTGATAGACCACTACTAGATTAATAAAGAAAAAAGGAGACATTACAAATAAACACAATCTGAAATGACAAAGAAGACATTATCACCAACCCCACAAAAATACAAAAACACTCAGAGGCTATTATGAACACTGCTATGCAAACAAACTAAAAAGCCTAGAACAAATGGGTAAATTTCTGGAAATATACAACCTCTGAAGTTTGAATCAGGGAGAAATTGGATATCTGAACAGATCAATAATGAATTCCAAAATTGAATCAGTGATAATAAATTATTCTACTATAAAGACACATGCACACATAAGTTTATTGCAGCACTATTTGCAATAGCAAAGACTTGGAACAAACCCAAATGTCCATCAATGATAGAATGGATAAAGAAAAGGTGGCACATATACACCATGGAATACTATGCAGCCCTAAAAAAGAATGAGATCATGTCCTTTGCAGAGACATGGATGAATCTGGAAGCCATCATTCTCAGCAAACTAACACAGGAACAGAAAAGCAAACATCACATATTCTCACTCACAAATGGGAGTTGAACAATGAGAACACATGGACACAGGGAGGGGAACATCACACACCAGGGCCTGTTGGTGGGTGGGAGGCAAGGAATACATGCAGGGCTTAAAACCTAGATGATGGGTCGATAGGTGCAGCAAACAGCCATGGCACATGTATACCTGTGTAACAAACCTGCACATTGTGCACATGTATCCTACAACTTAAACAAACAAACAAAAAAAAGTACCAACCAGAAAAAACCCTAAAGCAGACAGATTCACAGCTGACTTGTACCAGGTATATAAAGCAGAGCTTGTATCAATCCTACTAAAACTACTCCAAAAAGTCAAGGAGGAGGGACTCCTCCCTAACTCATTCTATGAGAACAACATCATTTTGATACCAAACCTGGCAGAAACACAACCAGAAAAGAAAACAGGCCAATACCCCTGGTGAACATGGTCACAAAAATCCTCAACAAAATACTTGCAAATCAATTCCAGCACAGATCAAAAGCTAATCTACTCGGGTCAATTAGGTTTTATTCTTGAGATGCAAGGCTGTTACAACATATGGAAGTCAATAACTGTGATTCATCAGATAAACAGAACTAAAAATAAAAAACACACAATCATTTCAATCAATAAAGAAAAGGTCTTCAATAAAATTCAAAATCCTTTCATGTTAAAAACCCTAAACAAACTAGGCATTGAGGGAACATACCTCCAAATAATAAGAGCCATCTATGACAAACCTAGACCTAACATCATACTGAATGGACAAAAGCTGGAAGCATTCTGCTTAAGAAGCAGGACATGACATGGATGCCCACTCTCACCACTCCTATTCAACATAGTTCTGGAAGTCCTAACTAGAGCAATCAGTCAAGAGAAAGAAATAAAAAGCATCCAAATACGAAGAGAGAAAAATCAAACTATCTCTCCGCAGATGATAAGAGTCTATACATAGAAAATCCCATAGCCTCTGCCCAAAGGCTCCTAGAACTGATGAACAACTTCAGTAAAGTATTAGGATACAAAATCAATGTATAAAAATTAGTAGCATTTCTATATACCACCAAACTGAGAGTCAAATTAAGAAAGCAATTGCATTCACAATAACCCCCCCAAAAAAAAACAAAAAAAAAAAAACTAGAAATACAGCTAACCGGGGAGGTGAACTATATATACAATGAGAATTACAAAACTCTGCTGAAAGAAATCAGAGATGACACAACTAAATGAAAAAACATTCCATGCTCATGGACTGGAAGACTCAATATTGTTTAAATGGCCATACTTATCAAAGCCATTTATAGATGCAATGCTATTCCTGTTGAATTACCAACCGCATTTTTTATATAATTGCAAAAAATTATTCTAAAATTCATATGGAAATGAAAAAGAGCCTGAATAGCCAAAGCAATAGTAAGCAAAAGAACAAAGCCAGAGGCATCACACTACTCAACTTCAAACTGCACTACAAAGCTACAGTAACCAAAACAGCATGGTACTGGTATAAAAACAGACACATAGGTCAGTTGAATAGGTTAGAGAAAATAAGGCCACACACCTACAACCATCTGATCTTTGACAAAGTTGACAATAACAAGAAATGGGGAAAGAATTCTCTATTCAATAAATGGTGCTGGGATAACTGGCTAGCCATAGAGATAAAATTGAAACTATACTCCCTCCTTTCATTATATACAAAAATAAACTCAAGACAAATCAAAGACTTAGATGTAAAACCTAAAACTATAAAAACCTTAGAAGAAAATATGTGAAATGCCATCTGGACATAGGCCTTGGCAAAGATTTCATGATGGAGACTCCAAAAGCAGTTGCAACAAAAGCAAATAGTGACAAGTGGGATCTAATGAAACTACACAGCTTCTGCACAGCAAAGGAAACCACCAACAGAGTAAACAGACAACCAACAGCATGGGAGAAAATATTTGCAAGTTATGCATCCAATGAAGGTATAATACCCAGAAACTGTAAGGAACTCAAACAACTCAGCAAGTAAAAACCAAACAATCCCATTAAAAATGGCAAAGGATATGAACAGACACTTCTCAGAGGAAGACGTACATGCTTCCAACAAGCATATGAAAAAATGCTCAACACCACTAATCATTAGAGAAATGCAAATTAAATCACAGTGAGATACCATTTCATACCAGTCAGAATGGCTATTATTAAAAAGTCAAAAAATAACAGATGTTGGCGAGGTTGCAGAGAAAAGAGAATGCTTACATACTGCTGGTGAGAATGTAAATTATTTCAGCCACTATGGAAAGCAGTCTGGAGATTTCTTAAGCAACTTAAGACAGAATGGCCATTCAACCCAGCAATCTCATTACTGGGTATATACCCAAAAGAATATAAATTATTCTACCATAAAGACACATGTATGCTTATGTTAATTGCAGTACTTTCCACAGTAGTAAATACATGAAATCAACCTAGATGCCCATCAAGCAGTGGTTTGGATGAAGAAAATTTGGTACATATACACCATGGAATAATATACCAGCAGTAAAAAAAAATGAAATTGTGTTCTTTGCTACAACATGGATAGAGCTGCAGGTCATTATCCTAAGCAAATGATGCAGGAACAGAAAACCAAATACCTCACTCTCTGATGTATAAGTGAGTGCAAAACATTGAAAACACATGGGCACAAAGAGGGGAACAATAGAAACCAGGACTTACTTGAGAGTGGAGGGTGGGAGGAGACTGAAGATAGAAAAACTACCTATTAGGTACTATGCTCACTAAAATCATTTGTACATACAATTTACCACTGTATCAAATCTGCACATGTACTCCCAAACCTAAAATAAAAGTTGGAGGAAAAAAATGGGCAATACTTTGAATAGCCATTCTTTCCAAGTAGATACACAAATGTGCCAATAAGCACATGTAAACATGCTCAACATCCTGAGCCATTAGGGAAATGTGAATCAAAGCTACGTAAGATAGTACATCACACCCATGATGACAGTTGCAATTAAAAAAAAAAATGGTTGTTGGTAAGGTTGTGGAGGAATTGGAATCCTCCATTGCTGGTTGGAATGTTATAGCTGAGAGTTATCTTCCACTTAGTGCTTTGAAGATGTTCTTGCTTCTATTCTGACTTCTATTCTTCTATTCTTACTGATGAAAAGTCTGCTGCCTATCTGATGATCTTACCTATTTAGACAATTTAATTATTTTTGATAGCTATTATGATTCTTAACCTTTGATATGCTATAGTTTTTGTTGTGAGTTCTCTTTGGTTTTTTCCTTAACATACTTGAATCTGCTGTAGGTTTTTCTTTGAGTTAATTTTCTTTGAGTCACACATTATCTCTTTAGTAATGCCTCTCCATTCGTTTTTTCTTTCTGGAAATTCTCTCAGATATATTTTAAAGCTTCCTATTATTTGCTCTATTCTCTTTCATATTTTTCATCTCTTTATTTCTTTTGAATTCTTGGTGATTTCTAATTATGAATCTTTTCATTAATACTCTCTTAAGATGTCTAATTTTCTATTTGACCCATATATTGTATTATTTTTTCCATTTGCAATGAGTATGGTTTTCATTTCTAGAAATTCTATTTGTGAAAAAAACTACCCTGAAATTTATATTTCTTATTTTACCTCTTTAAATATTATATAAATAAAGCATATATAACTTTAAAATGTTTAGAATACAGTCATTCCTTTCTTTCTTTCTTTTCTCTGTTTCTTTCCCTCTTTATTGCTTTTCTTTCATCCATGCAAAATGTATTTATTGATTGCCAATATGTGCCAGGAAATAGAAATAGAGCATGAAAAAAATATAAAGTTCTGCCCTCAGATATGTCTCTCTTTAACGCCCTCTCTCATAGATACATAGATATAGATGGACATATATGTAGATAAGGATATAATATAGATGTAGAGTTATCTTAGTTGGAGACATGTTTTTTGGAGAAAGATAAAGCAGGGTAGAAAGGAGATGTGGGAAAATGGGTAGGAGTTGCAGAAATTATGTATGAGGTGGTCAGGGAAGGCTCTATAATAAAGCCTCATTTAAGCAGAGCCTGGAAGGGAGTAACGGAACAGATCATGTGGGTGTCTTGGAGAAGGGCATTCTAGATAACCCGAACCTTAAGTGCCAACATCCTGAGGTTAAAAATTTTAATTTATTTTTTAGGCTGGGCGCGGGGGTTCATGCCTGTAATCCCAGCACTTTGAGAGGCCCAGGCGGGCAGATCACGAGGTCAGGCATTCGAGGCTAGCCTTACCAACATGGTGAAACCCCCATCTGTACTAGAAGTACAAAAATTAGCTGGGCATGGTGGTGCATGCCTGTAATTCCAGCTGCTCAGGAGGCTGAGGCAGGAAAATCGCTTGAACCCGGGAGGCGGAGGTTGCAGTGAGCCAAAATCCTGCCACTGCACTCCAGCCTGGGAGACAGAGTGAGACTCCACCTCAAAAAAATAGTATTTTTAAAAAATTTATTTTTATTAATTGTTAATTTTTGTAGGTACATAGCAGGAATATATATTGATGGGATATAGGAGACATTTTGATACCAGCATGCAATGTATAATAATCACATCAGGATAAATGGGGTATCCATTACCTCAAGCATTTATCTTTTGTGTAATACACAATCCAATTATACTATTTTAGTTATTTTTAAACGTACAATTAAATTATTTTTAATTATAGTCACCATGTTGGGCTAGCAAATACTAGGTCTCATTCATTCTGACTTTTTTTGTACTCGTTAACCATCCCCACTTCTCCCCATTCCCACACATCCCCAATTACCCTTCAGAACCTCTAGTAACCATCCTTCTACTCTCTCTCTCTGCAAGTTAAATTATTTTAATCTGCCACAAATAACTGAGGACATGGGAAGTTTGTCTTTCCATGACTGGCATATTTCACTTAACATCATAACCTCCAGTTTCATCCACGTTATTGTAAATAACAGGACGTCATTCTTTCTTATGGCCGAATATTCCTCCATTTTGTGTATGTACCACATTTTCTTTACCCGTTATAAGCACTGATGGACACTTAAGTTGCTTCCAATTGTTGGCTATTGTTAATAGTGTTGCATTGAACTTGAACATGGGAGTGCAGATATCTTTTTGACACACTGATTTTTTTCTTTTGGGTATATACCTAGGAGTAGGATTGCTGGATTTTTAGTCTTTTGGGGAACTTCCAAGCTGTTCTCCATAGTGCTTTTACTAATTTACATTCCAACCAACAGTGTACAAGTGTTTCCTTTTCTCCATATCCTCATCAGCATTTTTAATTCTCTTTTGATAAAAGCCATTTTAACTGGGGTCAGATGATATCTCATTGTGGTTTTGGTTTTCATTTCTCTGACGGTCAGTTATGTTGGAGAATGTCTTCATATACCTGTTGCCATTTGTATGTCTTCTTTTGAGAAAAGTCTATTCAGATCTTCTGCCCATTTTAAAATCAGATTATTAGATTTTTTCATATAGAGTTGTTTGAGCTCCTTATGTATTCTGGTTATTAATCTCCTGTCAGATGGGTAGTTTCCCAATATTTTATTCCATTTTGTGGGTTGTCTTTTTACTTTGTTGGTTGTTTCCTCTGCAGGAAGCTTTATAACTTGATGTGATCCCGTTCATCTATTTTTGCTTTAGTTGCTTGTGGTTGTGAGGTATTACTTAAGAAACCTTAGTCCACGCCAATGTCCTGGAGAGTCTCCCCAATGTTTTCTTTTAGTAGTTTCATAGCTTAAGGACTTAGATTTAAGTCTTTAATCCATCTTGGTTTGACTTTTGTATACGGCAAGAGATAGACATCTAATTTCTTTTTCTACATATTCATATCGAGTTTTCCCAGCACCATTTATTGAAGAGACTGCCCAGTCCTCAACGTATGTTCTTGTCACCTTGTCAAAAATGAGTTCACTGTATATATACGGATTTATATCTGGGTTCTCTATTGTGTTCCACTGGTGTGTGTGTCTGGTTTTAGGCCAGTACCATGATGTTTTGGTTACTATAACTCGGTAGTATAATATGAAGTCAGGAACCGTAATTTCTCCATTTTTGTTCTTTTTGCTTTGGAGACATGTGGCAATTCTGGGTCTTTTGTGTTTCCATATAAATGTTAGGATTTTTTTTCTATTTCTGTGAAGAATGTCATGGAATTTTGATAGGGAATTTAATCTGTAGATTGCTTTAGGTGGTATGGACATTTTAACAAATTAATTCTTCCAATTCATGAACATAAAATTAATCATTTTATAGTTTTTTATTACGCTATATTTCACTTCTTTGGTTAATTCCTAGGTATTTAATTATTTTTGGCTACTATAAATAGAATTACTTATTTTTTTAATTTCACTTTTTAAGATTGTTTACTGTTGCATAGAGAAAAGCTACTAATTTTTGTATGTTGATTTTGTATCCTGAAACTTTACTGAATTTGTTTATAAGCTCTAATAGCTTTTCTGTGTGTGGAGTCTTTAGGTTTTTCCAGACATAAGACCACATTATCTGCAAAAAAGTATAATTTCAATTTTTTCTTTACAATTTGGATGCCCTTTCTTTCTCTTGTCTCATCACTGTAGCTAGGACTTCTAGTACTATGTTGAATAACTGGTAAAGTGGGCATCCTTGTCATGTTCCTGACCTTAGAGAAAAGGTTTTAATTTTTCCCCATTAAGTATGATACTAGCTATGGGTCTGTTGTACATGACTTTTATTATGTTGAAGTATGTTCCTTCTATACTCAGTTTTTTAGGGCTTTTATCCTAAGATGTTGAATTTATCAAATGTTTTCCAGTATCAATTGAAATGATCATATGGTTTTTGTTCTTCATTCTGTTAATATGATGTAGCATATTGATTTTTGGATGTTTCATAATTTCTAGTTCTATTTCATTGTAGTCAAAGAATGTGCTTGATATTAATTCACGTTTTTTGAAAGTTTTAAGACTTGCTTTGTGACCTAAGATAGGGTCTATCCTTTGAATAATCCATGTGCTGAAAAAAACAATGTATGTTCTGCAACCACAGGATGAAATGTTCTGTAAATATTTGTTAGGTCCATTTGGTCTATAGTGCAGACTAAATCTGATGTTTAATTGTTGATTTTCTTCTGTATGGAAGATCTGCCCAGTGCTGAAAGTGGGATGAAGTTTCCAGTGATTATTGTATTGAGGTCTCTCTCTTTAGCTTTAATAATATTTACTTGATTTATCTGGGCTCCAGTATTGGGTGCATATATATTTACCATTGTTATATACTCTTGCTGAATTGACCCCTTTATTATTATATAATGACTTTCTTGATCTCCTCTTATAGTTTTTGTCTTAAAATCCATTTTGTCTAAGTATAGCTACTCCTGTTCTTTTTTGGTTTCCATTAGTGTGGAATAGCTTTTCCCCATCCCTTTATTTTTTGTCTATGTGTGTTTTCATAGGTGAAGTATGTTTCTTGTAGGCAACAGATCAATGGATCTTGTTTTTCATTCATTCAGCCGCTCTATATCTTGATAGCAGAGTTTAGTCCATTTACATTCAATGTTGTTATTGATAAATAAGGACTCACTCCTGCCATTTTGTTATTTGTTTTCTGGTTGTTTTGTGGCATCTCTTCCTCCTTTCCTTCTTTTCTGTCTTCCTTTTAGTGAAAGTGATTTTATCTGGTGATATGATTTAATTTCTTGCTTTTTATTTTTTGTGTATCTGGTGTATGTTTTTTGATTTGAGGTTAGCATAAGGCTTGCAAATACTATCTTATAACTTATTATTTTACACTGTTAACAACTTAACACTGCTGCATAAATGAACAAACCAGCAAAAAAAAAACTAATAAAAACTTTATACTTTAACTTTGTCCTCCCATTTTTAAATTTTTTTGTTACTTCTCTTTATGTCTTATTGTACTGTTAATATCTTGAAAAGTTGTTGTAGCTTTTTTTTTTATTGGTTCATTATTTAGTCTTTCTACTTAAGAGTACTTTATAGCTCACAATTAGTGTTATAATATTCTGTGTTTTTCTGTGGACTTACTATTAGAAGTGCATTTTGTACCTTCAGATGATTTCTTATTGCTCATTAACATCACTATTTCAATTGCATTTTCAGTTCCAGAATTTCTGCTTTAAAAATATATTTCAAGCTCTTTGTTAAATTTATCTGATAGAATCCTGAATTCTTTCTAGGTGTTATCCTGAATTTCTTTGAGTTTCCTCAAAATGGTTATTTTGAATTCTTTGTCTGAAAGGTCACATGTGTCTGTCTCTCCAAGATTGAACCCTGGTACCTTATGTAGTTCATTTGGTGAGGTACTGTTTTCCTGGATGGACACGATGCTTATGGATGTTTTCTGGTGTCTGGGCACTGAAGAGTTAGGTATTTATTACAGTCTTCACAACCTGGACTTGTTTACATTCGTCCTTCTTGGGAAGGCTTTCTAGGTATTGAAAAGGACTTGGGTATTGTTATCTCAGCCATATCTGCATTAGAGGGCATCCCAAGCCCAGTAAAGCTGTGGTTCTTGCAGACTCATAGAGGTATCACTTTGGTGGTCTTGGATAAGATTAGGAAGAATTCTCTAAATTACCTGAAGAATCTCTTATCATTTTCCTTTACTTTCTCCCAAACAGTCTCTCTCTCTGTGCTGAGCCACCTGGAGTTGGGGGTGTGGTGACACAGGAACTTCTTTGGCCACCACCACTGGGACTGTGCTGGGTCAGATCTGAAGCCAACATAGCACTGAGTCTTGCACAAGGATGTAGCCACTACCTGGCTACTGCCTATGTTTACTCAAGGCCTTAGGGCTCTACAATCAGCAGGTGGTGGAGCCAGCCAGGTTTGTATCCTTCCCTTCAGGTCATTGAGTTCTCCTAGACCCCAGATGGGTCCAGAGATGCCACCTGGGAGCTAGGGACTAGAGTCAAAAACCTCAGAAGTCTTCCTGGTGTTCTAGTCTACTGTGGTTGAGTTGACCCTCAAACCATGAGACACAATCCTTCCCTCTTTCCCCTTCCTTTCCACAGGCAGAAGAGCCTCATCTCATGGCCATGAAAACAACTGGCCCACAGGGAGTACTGCCAGACTACCACCGATGTTTACTTAAGGCCCAAGGGCTCTTCAGATAGCTTGTGGCGAATGCTGCCAGGCCTGGGACCCACCCTTCAGGGCAGTGGGCTCCCCTCTTGCCCAGAGCAGGTCTAGAAATGCCATCTAACAGCCAACACCTGGAGCTGGGGATCCCAAGAGCCTGGCTGGTGCTCTACCTCACTGCAGTCGAGCTGGTACCTAAGGTGCAAGACAGTCTTCTTTATTTTTCCCTCTGCTTTTCACAAGTAGAAAGAGTCTCTCATGGTAGCCACCACAGTTGGGAATGTGCTGGGTCTCACCTGAAGCTAGCACCTCTCAGAGTCCCATCCAGGTCCCATGGCGTACTACCTGGTATTGCTGCTGGTTATTCAGGGATGAAAGGCTTTTTAGTTAGTAGGTGATGAATCCTGCCGGGATTTGGTCTTTCCCTTCAAGGCAATAGGTTCCTTTCTGGCCCAGCGTGTGTTTAGAAATGTCATCTGGGATCTAGTACCTGGAATGAGGGTCTCATAACTCTGTGGTGTTTTATCTTACTGTGACTGAGCTAATATCCAAGATGCAAGGCAAAGTCCTCTTCTTTTCTCTCCTCTCCTCAAGTTGAAGGAAGGAGTTTCTTTTGGAGTCACAAGCTGTGCTCCCTAGGTTTGGTGGACAGGTGGCACAAGTAAGCCCTCAGCTGCCCTGGCTTGTGTCTCAGTATGTCACATGCCCGCCAAGTCCACTGGCTCTGAGTGCAGTCCAGCACTAGGACTTGCAGTTCTTGTGGCCCAGAATGGCTTTAAATTTTATTTAGAACTCCAGTGCACTTTAGCCTGTTGTGGTGAGGCTTGCCAGAACTCAAGTTCTGACTGCGGTGACGAGTGATTCCCCTCCAGCTGGAAATAGTCTGAATACTCCCTTTATGGGTGGACACCTGCTGAATTCAGCCAGGTTTTGCTTTCTGCTATGACAAGGCAGCATTGAGTCCAATGCGAAGTCTCATAATTGCTATGCTGTCCCTCTCCCAAACCCACAGATTTCTCCATGCCACATAGTCATTCTGGGAGGATAGGGGAAGTGCGGCATTAGGGATTCAAGACTGTCTTTCCTACCCTCTTCAGTGCCTCTTTCAGCAATGTGAAGTTAAAACCAGGTACTGTGAGTGCTCACTCGATTTTTGGTTCTTATGAAGGTACTTTTTTGTACAGATAGTTGTTGAATTTGGTATTTCTGCATGGGCGAAGACCAGTGGGACCTTCTATTCCACCATCTTGCTACATGCTTTCTAGAATTTGTTGTTAAAGAACAGCAAAAAGGCAGGGTTGTCACAAAGGGTTAAGCTAGAGAAAGATACTCGTAGGATAGGAGGTCACAGAGATGATGATGGGGTGGGGCCATGTTATATAAGGCCTTTTAAGTCTTTTCAAAGATTACTCTGGGTAAGATGAGAGCCATTGCAGGGTTTCAGGTGTGAAGTGGTTGAATCTGACTTATGTTTAAAATGTCATTATGTCTAATTGTGATCTACGTGAAGGATGATGATGATGAAAGTGGTAAAAATGTGCTTGAATTGAAGAAATATTTTGAAAGTAACGCAACACATAGGATTTGCTGGTCCTTTACATACAGGATGGATGGTTGAAGGGGGGAGGGGGGAGAGAGAGAGAGAGAGAGAATGAGAACCAAATGCTTACACTGAGGGTTTTAACCTCAGCAACTGAGAGGATAGTGTTGGCATTAACTGAGATGAAACACTCTATGGGACTGTTTTCAGTGTGTTACATGTGAATTGCTACTAGGTATGCTATTAAGATGATGGAGATGTTAAGCAGGCAGTTGGATATGCAGGCCAAGGTGAGTCTAGACTTCGAGAGAGGGATTATACTGAAAAATTAAAGGTGGGTATTTGTCAACACCTAGAGAGTCGTGAGCTCAGGTTCATGTGCTACCAGCAGTGAACGTAAGTAGACAAGAGAAGAGATCAGAAGAGTGAAGTCAGCAGAAATTCAGTGTTTAACGTTCAGGAATATCAGCAGGGACAAGAAAGGAGACCAAAAAGAAGCCAGTGCTGTAGCAAGAGAACCAAGAGATAAACCCTGGCAGCCAAGTGAAAACTGTTCAGTAGGAATAAGTGATAACTATTATTAATGGTGCTGAGAGGTGAAGTATCATAAGGACAAATAATTGACAGTGAAATTTTGCCACATGGGGGTCACTGTATACCTTTGCATGAGATATCTAAGTGAATGTAGTGGGGACAAAACCTGACAACTATGAGTTCAAGAGATAATTGGAAAGAGAACATGAAGACAACTATTGAAATAAATTCTTTCATGGACTTTTTCTGTAAAGAAGAGTAGAGAAATGGAATTACGGCTGAAGGGGAATATGAGTCAAATTAACCAAATAAAGCTTTAAATTTTTTTAAATGTGGGAGATATTACAGGGTATTCACATACTGATGAGGATATTCAGAAGAGGGAGAAATTGATGATGCAGGAGATATGGGAGATAGTTACTATAGGGCATCCAAACGCACCATAGCACATTCAAATACAGTCAAATATAGAAGTAGAAATAGCTGCAGGTGCGCTGGAAGATGTGTTGGTAAAAGCATAGAGAAGTTCTGTTTTCATTACTTCTAATTTCTCAGTGACATAGAAATCAAATCTTCAGCAGAGAATCAACAGTGGGAGGAGGTGTTGAAACTCAGAGGAACTGGGACAGAGTGTAAAATAATTGTTTAGGAGAGTAGAAGAATGAATGGACTATAGAAATGCAGTAATATTGCAAAAGAGCTAAAGGTGGTTGGTGGACATGAACTTAAAATGAAACAAGTCAACACAGCTATGTGTTTTTTACCGGTTACATTTAGTCAACAAAGTGCTGATGAGAATAGACTGCTAATTGAATTTTGTCAGGATTAGTATTTTGTCATTTGATAAAATGAAGACAGAGGGGCAAGGGTACTGGAGATATGTCTAGGTAAATTAATGCAATTGTTGGAGTGAGGGTATGAGGGGAAATGAGATGTACAGGGAGATATGGTGGTTGGAGAGTGAGATGTTTGAAACTGATTTTTTGAAGGAAGTGTAGTTACTGGTAATGACACATTCTGGGATTTGGAAGTAGATGCCTGAGGCAGTGTGGAGGACAAGCACATTCAAAGAATAGAGGCCAAAAATTGAGAGCATTGGTTATTTAAATTATCAGTGACATCTGTGCTATCCAAAATGGTAGCCAGTAGCACACCAGGCTATTTAAAATTAATTAAAATTAAACAAAAGTAGAACTCCAGTTCCTCAGCTGCACTGGTCATATTTCAGGTGCTTAATTGCCATATGTGTCTAGTGACTACCATTTTAGAGAATGCAGAGAGAGACTATTCCCATTACTGGACAAAGTCTACTGGATTGATCAACATGGATATTGATATTGCTAACAATTATGACAAGAGTAATTTTGGAGAGGGTTATAGTGATCCAGCTGGTAAAATCTTCAAAGAATGACTACCAAAGGGGTCATCTATCCTAACTTCATGCCCAATGGCTCGAACAAGTGTTAGGAGAGAAAGTAGCACTCTTTGGGAGGACTGACAGTGTATTCTTAGGAGATGACAAAACCATTCCACAAAAAGCTGAATATATAGGAATTTGTTGATAAGAAAAGGTGAGATCTATTAGGTTGGTGCAAAAGTAATTGCAGTTTCATCATTACTTTAATGGCAAAAACTGCAATTACTATTGCACCAACCTAACATAGCATACCAAGGAAGGTTTTGAGGTGTTGAAAAGAGTAGATTAGATTCCTGGGCAAGATGGCTGAATAGGAATAGCTCCGGCCTGCAGCTCCCAGCGAGACCAACACAGAAGATGGGTGATTTCTGCATTTCCAACTGAGGTAGCCAGTTCATCTCAGTGGGTGAGATGAGATGAGACAGTGGGTGTAGCCGACTGAGGATGAGAAGAAGCAGGGTGGGGCATCGCCTCACCTGGAAGTGCAAAGGGTCAGGAAATTTCCTCCCCTAGCCAAGGAAAGCCATGAGGGACTGTGCCATGAGGGATAGTGCTATCCAGCCCAGATACTACACTTTTCCCACAGTCTTGGCAACTCACAGACCAGAAGATTCCCTTGGGTCGCTACACTACAAGGGCCCCAGGTTTCAAGCACAAAACTGGGGCAGTCATTTGGACAGACACCGAGCTAGCTGCAGGAGTTTTTTTTCATACCCCAGCAGCACCTGGAATGCCAGTGAGACAGAACCATTTACTCCCCTGGAAAAGGGACTGAAGCCAGGGAGCCAAGTGGTCTAGCTCAGCAGATCCCACCCCCATGGAGCCCAGCAAGCTAAGATCCATTGACTTGAAATTCTCACTGCCAGCACAGCAACCTGAAGTTGAGTGGGATGCTTGAGCTTGGTGCGGGGAGGGGCATCTGCCATTACTAAGGTTTGAGTAGGCAGTTTTCCCCTCACAGTGTAAACAAAGGTACTGGGAAATTTGGACTGGGTGGAGCCCACCGCAACTCAGCAAAGCTGCTGTAGCCAGACTGCCCATGTAGATTCCTCCTCTCTGGGCAGGGCATCTCTGAAAGAAAGGCAGCAGCCCCAGTCAGGGACTTATAGATAAAACCCTCATCTCCCTGGGACAGAGCACCAGGGGGAAGGGGCGGCTGTGGGTGCAGCTTCAGCAGACTTAAACATTCCTGCCTGCTGGCTCTGAAGAGAGTAGCAGATCTCCCAGCACAACACTTGAGCTCTGCTAAGGTATAGACTGCCTCCTCAAGTGGGTCCCTGACCACCATGCCTCCTGAGTGGGAGGCACCTCCCAGTAGGGGTCAACAGACACCTTAAACAGGAGAGCTCTGGCTGGCATCTGGGGGGTGCCCCTCTGGGACAAAACTTCCAGAAGAAGGAGCGGGCAGCAATCTTTACTATTCTGTAGCCTCTGCTCGTGATACCCAGGCAAACAGGGTCTGGAGTGTACCCCCAGCAAACTCTGCAGCCAATCTGCAGCAGAAGAGTCTGACTGTTAGAAGAAAAACTAACAAACAGAAAGGAATAGCACCAACATCAACAAAAAGGATGACCATGCAAAAACTCCATCCAAAGATGACCAACATCAAAGACCAAAGGTAGATAAATCCATGAAGATGAGGGAAAAAACAGCACAAAAAGGCTGAAAATTTTAAAAACCAGAATACCTCTCCTCTTCTCAAGGATCACAACTCCTCACCAGCAAGGGAGCAAAACTGAACAGAGAATGAGTTTGACGAATTGACAGAAGTAGGCTTCAGAAAGTGGGTAATAAACTCCTCTGAGCTAAAGGAGCATGTTCTAACCCAATGCAAGGAAACTAAGAATCTGATTAAAGGTTAGAGGAATGGTTAACTAGAATAACCAGTTTAGAGAAGAAAATAAATGACCTGATGGAGCTGAAAAATACAGCATGAGAACTTCGTGAAGCATACACAAGTATCAATAGCTGAATCAATCAAGTGGAAGAAAGGATATTAGAGACTGAAGATCAACTTAATGAAATAAAGCATGAAGACAAGATTAGAGACAAAAGAATGAAAAGAAACAAACAAAGCCTCCAAGAATTATGGGACTATATGAAAAGACCAAAAACCTACAATTGATTGGTTTACCTGAAAGTGATGGGGAGAATGGAATCAAGTTGGAAAACATTCTTCAGGATATTATACAGGAGAACTTCCCCAACTTAGCAAGACAGTCCAACATTCAAATTCAGGAAATACAACCACCACAAAGATACTCCTCGAGAAGAGGAAGCCCAAGACACATAATCATCAGATTCACCACGGTTGAAATGAAGGAAAAAATGTTATGGGCAGCCAGAAAGAAAGGTTGGGTTACCAACAAAGGGAAGCCCTTTGGACTAACAGCAGATCTCTCTGCAGAAACTCTACAAGCCAGAAGAGAGTGGGGGCCAATACTCAACATTCTTAAAGAAAAGAATTTTCAACCCAGAATTTCCAAACTAAGCTTCAAAAGTGAAGGAGAAATAAAATCCTTTACAGACAAGCAAATGCTGAGAGATTTTGTCACCACCAGGTCTGCCTTACAAGAGCTCCTGAAGGAAGCACTAAATATGGAAAGGAAATATCGGTACCAGCCACTGCAAAAACAACCCAAAATGTAAAGACCATCAACACTATGGAGAAACTGCATCAGCTAATGGGCAAAATAACCAGTTAGTATCATAACGACAGGATCAAATTCTCATATAACAATATTAACCTTAAATGTAAATGGGCTAAATGCCCCTATTAAAAGACACAGACTGGCAAACTGGAAAAAGAGTCAAGACCCATCAGTGTGCTGTATCCAGGAGACCCATCTCATGTGCAAAGAAATACATAGGCTCAAAATAAAGGGATGGAGGAAGATTTATTAAACAAATGGAAAGAAAAAAAAATCAGGGGTTGCAATCCTAGTCTCTGATAAAACAGACTTTAAACCAACAAAGATAAAAAAAGACAAAGAAGAGCATTACATAATGGTAAAGGGATAAATGAAACAATAAGAGCTAACTATCCTAAATATATATGCACCCAATACAGGAGCACCCAGATTCATAAAGCAAGTTCTTAGAGACCTACAAAGAGACTTAGACTCCTATACAATAATAGTGGGAGACTTTAACACTCCACTATCAATATTAGACAGATCAGTGAGATAGGAAACTTTTTTTTTTTTTTTTTTTTTTTTTTTTTTTTGAGACGGAGTCTCGCTGTGTCACCCAGGCTGGAGTGCAGTGACGCAATCTCGGCTCACTGCAAGCTCCGCCTCCCGGGTTCCCGCCATTCTCCTGCCTCAGCCTCCGAGTAGCTGGGACTACAGGCGCCCGCCACCACGCCCGGCTAGTTTTTTGTATTTTTAGTAGAGACGGGGTTTCACCATGTTAGCCAGGATGGTCTCGATCTCCTGACCTCGTGGTCCACCCGCCTCGGCCTCCCAAAGTGCTGGGATTACAGGCTTGAGCCACCGCGCCCGGCCGATAGGAAACTTAAAAAGATATTTAGAACTTGAACTCAGCTCTAGACCCAGCAGACCTAATAGACATCTACAGAACTCTCCAACCCAAATCAAGAGTATATACATTCTTCTCAGCACTACATAGCACTTATTCTAAAATTGACCACATAATTGGAATAAAACAGTCCTTAGCAAATGTCAAAGATTGGAAATCATAACAAACAGTCTCTCAGACCACAGTGCAATCAAATTCGAACTCAGGATTAAGAAACTCACTCAAAACTGCACAACTATATGGAAACTCAACAACCTGCTCCTGCATGACTACTGGGTAAAAAAACAAAATTAAGCTAGAAATAAAGAAGTTCTTTGAAACCAAGAGGAACAGACACAATGTACCAGAATCTCTGGGACACAGTTAAAGCAGTGTTTAGAGGGAAATTTATAGCACTAAATGCCCACAAGAGAAAGTAGGAGAGATCTAAAATTGACACCCTAACATCACAGTTAAAATAACTAGAGAAGAAAGAGCAAACAAAATCAAAAGCTAGCAGAAGACAAGAAAGAACTAAGATTAGAACAGAACTGAAGGAGATAGAGACATGAAAAACCCTTCAAAAAAAAAAAATTAGTTCAGGAGCTGTTTTTTTGAAAAGATTCACAAAATAAATAGACAGCTAGCCAGACTAATAAAGAAGAAAAGGGAGAAGAATCAAACACACAATAAAAAATAATAAAGGAGAGATCACCACTGATCCCACAGAAATGCAAACTACCATCAGAGAATACTATAAATGCCTCCACGCAAATAAACTAGAAAATCTAAAAGAAATGGATAAAATTCCTGGACATATACACTCTACCAAGACTAAACTAGGAAGAAGTCGAATCCTTGAATAGACCAATTACAGTTTCTGAAAATAAAGCAGTAATTAATAGCCTACCAAGAAAAAACCCCAGGACCAGATGGATTCACAGCCGAATTCTACCAGAGGTACAAAGGGAGGTGGTACCATTTCTTCTGAAACTATTCCAAACAATAGAAAAAGAGAGACTCATCCCTAACTCATTTTATGAGGCCAGCATTGCATCATCCTGATACCAAAACCTGGCAGAGACACAACAAACAAAGAAAATTTCAGGCCAATAACCCTGATGAACATCAGTATGACAATCCTCAATAAAATACTGGCAAACCGAATCCAGCAGCACATCCAAAAGCTTATCCACCACGATCAAGTCGGCTTCATCCCTGGAATGCAAGGCTGGTTCAACATATGCAAATCAATAAACGTAATCCATCACATAAACAGAACCAATAACAAAAACCACACGATTATATCAATAGATCCAGAAAAGGCCTTTGATAAAATTCAACACCCCTTCATACTAAAAGCATTCAATAAAGTAGATACTGATGGAACATATCTCAAAATAATGAGAACTATATATGACAAACCCACAGCCAATATCATACTGAATGAGCAAAAGCTGGACGTATTCCCTTTGAAAACCAGTACAAGACAAGGATGCCCTCTCTCACCACTCCTATTCAGCATAGTATTGGAAGTTCTGGCCAGGGCAATCAGGCAAGAGAAAGATATAAAGAGTATTCAAATAGGAAGAGAGGAAATAATATTGTCTCTCTTTGCAGATGACATGATTGTATATTTAGTAAACCCCATTATATCAACCCAAAAAACTCTTTAATATGATAAGCAACTTCAGCCAAGTCTCAGGATACAAAATCAATGTGCAAAAATCACAAGCATTTCTATACACCAATAGCAGACAAACAGAGAGCCAAATAATCAGTGAACTCCCATTCACAATTGCTACAAGAGAATGAAATACCTTGGAATACAACTTACAAGGGATGTGAAGGACCTCTTCAATGAGAACTACAAACCTCTGCTCACGAAAATATGAGGACACAAACAAATGGAAAAAAATTCCATGCTGATGGATAGGAAGACTCAGTATCATGAAAATCGCCACACTGCCCAAAGTAATTTACAGATTCAATGCTAGTCCCATCAAGCTACCATTGGCTTTCTTCACAGAATTAGAAGAAACTACTTCAAATTTCATATGGAACCAAAAAAAGAGCCTGTATAGCCAATACAATACTAAGCAAAAAGAACAAAGTTGGAGGCATCATGCTACCTGACTTCAAACTATACTACAAGGTACAGTAACCAAAACAGCATGGTACTGGTACCAAAACAGATATATAGACCAATGGAACAGGACAGAGGCCTCAGAAATAACTCCACATATCTACAACCATCTGATCTTTGACAAGCCTGACAAAAACAAGCAATGGGGAAAAAATTCCCTATTATATAAATGGTGTTGGGAAACCTGGCTAGCCATATGCAGAAAACTGAAACTGTACCCTTTCCTTACACCTTATACAAAAATTAACTCAAGATGGATTAAAGACTTAAACTTAAGACCTAAAACCATAAAAACTCCAGAAGAAAACCTAGGCAATACCATTCAGGACATAGACATGGGCAGATTTCATGACTAAAACACCCAAAGCAATGGCAACAAAAGTCAAAATTGCCAAATGGGATCGAATTAAACTAAAGAGCTTCTGCACAGCAAAAGAAACTAACATCAGAGTGAACAGGCAACCTACAGAACAGAAGAAAAATTTTGCAATCTCTCCATCTGACAAAGGGCTAATATCAGGAATCTACAAGGAACTTAAACACATTTCAAGAAAAAAAAACAACCCCATCAAAAAGTGGGTGAAGGATATGAACAGACACTTCTCAAAAGAAGAAATTTATGTGACCAACAAACATGAAAAAAAGCTCATCATCACTGGTCATTAGAGAAATACAAATCAAAACCACAATGAGATACCATCCCATGCCAATTAGAATGGCAATCATGAAAAGTCAGGAAACAACAGATGCTGGAGAGGACATGGAAAAATAGAAACACTTTTACACTACTGTTGGGAGTGTAAATTAGTTCAACCATTGTGGAAGACAGTGTGGTGATTCCTCAAGGATCTAGAACTAAAAATACCATTTGACCCAGCAATCCCATTCCTGGGTATACACCCAAAGGATTATAAATCATTCTACTATAAAGACACATGCACACATATGTTTATTGCAGCACTGTTCACAATAGCAAAGACTTTGAACCAACCCAAATGCCCATAAGTGTTAGACTGGATAAAGAAAACGTGGCACATATACACCATGGAATACCATGCAGCCATAAAATAATGAGTGGATGTCCTTTGCAGGGACATGGATGAAGCTGGAAACCATCATTCTCAGCAAACTAACACAGGAACAGAAAACCAAACACTGCATGTTCTTACTCACAAGTGGGAGTTGAACATTGAGAACATATGGGCACAGGGAGGGGAACATCACACACTGGGGCCCATTGGGGCGTGAGAGGCAACGGGAGGGATAGCATTAGGAAAAAGTACCTAACGTAGATGACGGGTTGATGGGTCCAGCAAACCACTATGGCGCATGTATATCTGTGTAACAAACCTGCATGTTCTGCACATGTATCCCAGAACTTAAAGTATAATAAAATAAATAAATATGATTAAAATAAGGAAAAGAGTAGGAGACTAGATCAGTGTAAGAAATATGCAAGGCCATATGAGGATCAGATTCCCAGTAAAGAAAGAGGACCTCAAAGTCTTGGGCTTCTTATAGTGACTGATGTCAGGAATGAAGCATAATAAGATTATTTCTGATGGTATCTTAGGTTAGGTTGCCAGTAAGGAGGGATAAGAAAGATTCTTACCAATGGTGGTTGTTAGGGAATCTTACTAGGAGTCTTTGAGCTATAACTATAGATACAGATTCATCTATGTACAGATAAATAGATACAGAGATATCTATTTTAATAATTACATAGATAATATGCACATAGAGATAGAATTATATGGATTATATCTAATATGGAGAGATAATTATATAAAAATATATATTTCTATCTATATTTATCTATATTTAAGATCTAGATCCTGTATTTTAAGATCCAGAAAATAGTTGAAAAATTATTTTTACATATATTTTTCTTGAAGTAATTCTTTGTTTTTGTATGTCTTCTTTAACAGCTTTATAATACTATTCAGAAATTTAAAATATCAATATGACTCAGCCCTTGAATATTCTGACTTCCCAATTTTTGAAGCACTTGGTGTTGCTTCATCTCAGTTGATTGGAATATAATTTTTTTTTTCTGAGTTGAGTATGTGGGTAGCCTATTTCCTGGGCTCTTTCATGTCTGAGAATGTCTTTTTGTTGCCTTCTTGTAAGAAAGGTATTTTTTAAATTATAAAATTATTGGGTCATAGCATTTCTCCTAGAACACCAGGTGTTGTTCTATTATTTTCTGGAATTTAATGTTACAGAAAAGGAGTTCGTGGTAAATTGATTATTATTTCTTTGTTAGAAACACTTTTTTTTTTTTTTTATTCTGCCTGAATGTCAGTGAGGTATTTTGTCTTTATCCCTGTACCTCAAAAAAATTTTCCGGTCTGCATTTAGAAATAAGTCTCTTAATTAGTTTTGCCTGGAGTGAGCTTATTCAATACATAGCTCTTCCTTCAATACAGGAAAAATCATTTTTCTACTATTACATTCATTCTAGGGTTGAGTTCTTCATTTTCTGTATGTAAGGTCTTTCACATCTTTTCTTCTTATATTCATTTCTTCACAGGAAAGTATTAAAGTTTCTCTTCTACAGGATCAGATCTGGTCTTTACTCAATCATGTTCTTTTATTCTGACACTCTTTTAAAGTTTTTATTACATAATATTTAACACATAAAATAATGTAATAAGTATATACATTATTGAATATAATAAATACTGATAATTTAACATCCATCTTAAGAGCTGAACACTACCAATACTTTTGAAGGTGTGCTCTTCACCAACCCCATGCCCCATACTTCTTACCAGGAGTTAATGTAATGTTGAATTTTGTGTTGACCATTCTCCTGTCTTTCTTAAAAACAAACAAAAAAACAAACAAACAAGAAACACTTTGTATTATTTTATAATAGCCTTAGATTTACAGAAAAATCATAAAGACATTATGAACAATTCCCATATTTTCCTTGCTCTTTTACTTAACATGCTATAATTTGGATTTATTTTTTAATTTTTCCAAATCTAATTCATCTCATTTTTACCAAGTCTTTTTTCCTCCTTATAATACAATCCAAATTTGCTCACATTTTATAGATGCTAAACAGTTTACTGAAAATTTGATGTGTGTTCTTCAACAAATTTCTTTTTGAGTATGTTTTTCTTTTGAGCCCTCCGAATGGTGATTTTTCTCTTTATTCAGGCAGAAGTTTTTAATAAGCCTTGTATTAGGTTTTTTTAGGGCTGCAGTAACAAAGTAAAACCAACTTGGTGGCTAAAACAGCAGAAATTATTCTCTCACAGTTCTGGAGGCTGGAAGGCCAAAGTCAAGGTGGTGATAGTGGCCATCCCCTCTCCCCACACCAAGCCTCTAGAGGAGGAATCTTTGTATCTTCCAGTTTCTGGTAGCCTCAGGAGAGCCTTGAATTGTGACCACATCGTTCCAACCTCTGTGACCATCTTCTCTCTGTGTCTATTGTCACATGGCACTCTCCTGTGTCCAAAGTTCTGTCTTCTTATAAGGACACCAGTCAGATTAAGGACCCATCCTACATTAGCATGACCTCACTTTATTTATTTATTTATTTGGTGTGATCTTGGTTCACTGCAGTCTCTGCTTCCTCAAAAAGTGATCTTCCTACCTCAGCCTCCCAAGTAGCTGGGACTACAGGTGCACATCATCACGCTCAGCTAATTTTTGTATATTTTTAGTAGAGCTGGGGGTCTCGCCATGTTGCCCAGGCTTGTCTCACAATGCTGGGCTCAAGTGATCTGCCCGTCTCAGGCTCCCAAAGTGTTGGGATTACAGGTGTGAGCCACCGCACCTAGCTTGACCTCACTTTGAATTAACTAACTACATTTGCATCACCTATTCCCAAATAAGTTCACACTTAAAGGTACTGGAGGTTAAGACTTCAACTGTGTCCCTTTGTAGGGAACAATATTCATATGAGGCCATAACAGGCCTCATGTTTGTTTGTTTTCCCATTTGTCTTTCACTCGACCTGCTCAAGCTCAGTGTTTGTCCCCAGACTGGATTATCCTTGGTCCAGCAAATTTTCCAAATCATACATGATGGACAGCTTGACTGTGCAGTTTCTAAAACAGTTTCTCACTTCTAGACTCCCTGCTGTTTTTGCACGTGAGTCTCTTATTTTATTCTATTCCTGGTTTCTTTCTTCCCTTTTCCTCTGAGCTGATATAGAAAACTACAATAATTCTTAGAATATTTATATTATCATTAATTTCCATCTGGCTTCTCATCATTTGCTTTCTGGGATTTCTAGTATCTACCTGTTCTTGGACCATGGCGATTGGGAAGGAAAGATGGGGAAAGAGTACTTTTCAGAAACTGAAAGAAAGCAATTAATATGGGCCTAGTGTTTTGTTGCTGTTGTTTTGTTTTTAACTGATTCAGAACCAGAGGGAGTGTATACAGCCAGGGTGTTTAGTGAGTGGAAGCCCTATCATTTGTTTATCTTCATCTCAAGTTTTGGCATTAGGTGGTCTTTCAGTCATAGTAGATAGGGTTGTTGAGAAGATTTGTCTTCATTCTTCATCTTGTATCTTCATAATAATTTAGATAGTTACTAAGAAGTTGGGAGAGGATACATGAGGAACTGCTGTTTTTCTTCCATGGGTTATTAAACATAAAGACCAGGCTGTTCAAAGGGCTTAGGAAATATCTGCTATCCATGCCACTTGGAGTCACTTGGTGCCATCCTTTTGTCACTCATCTCCTTCAAGCCTCCCTTCAAGATTTTTCATACGTAAAATAAAAGGGCAGTAAATGACAATAAGTAACTATTATATATGGTTATTTTTGTATTTTGTTTAGTCTAACTTACTTTCCACTTAAAAAAAGATAGTCCGCTCAGAAACAACAATAAGAACAAGCAACCTAATACAAAAATGGGCGAAGGAGTTGAATAGACGTTTTTCAGAGAATATATACAAATGGCCAGTGAGCACACGAAAAGATGCTCTATATCCCTAATCATCAGGGAAATGCAGATCACACCGTGAGATACCACCTCACGCCCATTAGGATGGCTATTATCAAAGCACCAGCAAATAACAAGCATTAGTGAGGATGTGGAGAAACTGCAATCCCAATGCATTGCTCTTGGAAATGCAAAATGGTGCTGCCACTGTGGAAAACAGCACAGAGATGCCTGAAAAAGTTAAACATAGAATTACCATATGACCCAGTAATTCCACTTCCAAGTATATACCTGAAATAATTGAAAGCAGGGACACAAGTAGATACTTGTACACCAACATATATGCACAATAGCCAAAAGGTGTAAACGGCCCAAATGCCCATTAACATATGAATAAATAAATACATTTGGTATACACATATAATATTATTCAGCCTTAAAAAGGAAGGAAATTTAGATACACACTACAACATGATTTGAAAACATTATGGTATGTAAAATAAGCCAGACACAAAAAACAAATATTGTATGATTTTGCTTACATGAGATATCTAGAATAAACAAATTCATAGAGACAGAAAGTACAAGAGAGGTTACTAGGGGTTGGTGGAAGACAGAAATGGAGAGGTATGGAGTTTCTGTGCGAGATGATGACAATGTTCTGGAAATGGACAGTGGTGATGAATGCACAAAACTGTAAATATACTTAATATCACTAAACTATATACTTAAGATGGTTAAAATGGTAAACTTATGTCTCATATATTTTACCCCAACTAATCAAACCTTCCCCTCAAAAACAGATAGTCTGTTATAGAATAGAAAGTACTGGGGCAAATTACCAGTCACCTAGTGCTTCTCTTCCCCCGAATTTAAAGGAAATAGTAAGGTTCTGGGCAACATCGCAGTGAACTCTGGGGATAAAGCCACTTGGTGAAACAATAGTTGAGAAGAGTCACGGATAGTGACCGAGGTAAATAAATTTACTCTGTAGATAGTTTCTTACTCTCTCTTTTATTATTATTATTATTATTATTATTATTATTATTATATTTTGAGACAGGGTCTCACTTTGTTACCCAGGCTGGAGTGCAAGAGTAAAATCATACATAGCTCACTGTAACCTTGAACTTGTGAGCTCAAGTGATCCTTCTGCCTCAGCCTTCCAAATAGCTGGGCTCATACCACCATGCCTGGCCAAGATTTTTAACCTTCCTCTTTAGAGTTTATTATACTATATGTTAATATTTTGCATTTTTATATTGTTGGCAATTAGATAACTAAGTTTTCTTTTTCTTTTAAACAGATAATTGTCAGTTGGGAAAAGTACTTAACACTGCATTAGTGTCCTGCAACAAATTACCACAAACTGGGTGGTTTCTTTGTTTGTTTGTTTATTTATTTATTTAGAGATGGAGTCTCACTCTGTCGCCGGGCTGGAGTGCAGTGGCATGATCTCGACTCACTGCAGCCTCTGCCTTCCGGGTTCAAGCGATTCCCCTGCCTCAGCCTCTCGAGTAGCAAGGACTACAGGTGCGTGCCACCACGCCTGGCTAATTTTTTGTATTTTAGTAGAGATGGGGTTTCACTATGTTGGCCAGGATGGTCTCGATCTCCTGACCTTGTGATCTGCCTGCCTTGGGCCTACCCAAATGCTGGGATTACAGGCGTGAGCCACTGAGGTGGGCCTGGGTGGTTTAAAACAGCAGAAATTTATTCTCTTGTAGTTCTGCATCCCAGAAGCCTGAAATCAGTACCATTGGGCTGAAACTAGTGTTCGCAGGGCCAGGCTTCCTCCGGAGGATATAGGGGAGAATGCCTCTTGCCTCCTTCAGCTTCTGGTGGCTGCTGGCATTCTTTGCCTGTGGCCACATCATGCCAATCTCTGCTTTTTCTACACATCTCCTCGTCTCCTCTGAGTATGTAAAGTCCCCATCTGGCTTCTCTCTTATAAGGATACATGTGATTGCATTTAGGACCTGAAGTATAATCTCTACATCCAAACCCTTAATTTAATCACATCTGCAAAGATCCTTCTTCCTCATAAGGTAAAGTTTACAGGCTCTGGAAATTAGGATGTGCTATGTTTGGAGGACAATTATTCTGCCTAGGACAAGCACCTTATATGACGATTCAGCCATTGTGCACATAAACACACTAACACGCACATATACAAATGTGGGCTTTTTTTTTTCCTACCAAAGGCATGTTAAAAAATCTTAATAACAGCATGACTTATTACTGTAAAACTAGACTTATTACAGAAACTCAAATATACATCAATAGTAGAATAGACAAACAAGCTGTGATATGGTCATACAATAGGATATTTTACAACAATGAGAATGAAAATGCTATAACTACCTACAACAACATGGATGAATCTCACATGTATAATGTAACTGAAAGAAGAGTAAACCCTAAAAGAGTTCACTTAAGTAACATTAAAGCAGACAAAATGAATCTGCGGTGTTAAAAGTTAGGATGGTGGTTTCTTTGGAGGGGGCACTGAAGAGCATGCAAGAGAGTTTTCAGAGTGCTGGTGAGATTTCTCGATCTGGGGACTAGTTGCTTAGGTAAGCTCACTTTGTGAGACTTCATTAAGCCTCCCACTTACAATTTGTGCATATGACCAAAAAAGCCCAAGTAAGTGAAAAGAAGGCTAACAGTTTTCTTAGGGTCAGGCAGAATCTTCAGGGTAGTAGCCAGACAGCTAAACTCAGAAGAAGAGGAAGAGGTTCTGACTTCATGTCAAAGTCAGGGTTTTCGGAGTTTGAAGTTAACCAGAGCCTAAGAACAGATAGGTAAGATAGAGGATATTTAGAGAAGTGCCAGCTCTTCTCAAATTCTCTGAGAAAATGTATCAATAAATCAAATCAGTTGATAGATAAATGGATCTCTAGATAAAGTAGAGGTATGGTCTGAACATAGGGAGTTGGGTCAGTTAAGCCAAGAACTATCAAGAGTATGCCATCCAATGGTAGCCATTGGCCAATGTGGCTATGAACCACTTGAAATGTAGCCAGCACAAATCGAAATGTTCTGCTTATGAGATTTCAAAGACATAGTACAAAAAGTGAATAATGCCTTTCTATACTGATTACACATTGAAATGACCTTTGAGTATATTTGCTTAAATTAAATATGTAATTAAAATAAATTCTATGTGTTTTATTTTTAAAAATTCTAGAATAATTAAAATGATATTATATGACTAATACTTGTGACTCGCATTCTATTTTTGTTAGACAGCACTGATCTAGACCATGGTAAATCTGATAAACAATTAATAGGTATATGAGCTATTGCTTGCTTGCTTTTCTTTGCCTAATGTAGGACATGAACAGGCCTAATTAGGTTTAACCTCACAAAATGAATTCTAAAGAGACTGAAGTTGGTAGTGAACAAGAGAACTATTATTTGAGTTTTCACATCTATGGGAAGCTTAATTGTTCAAAACAATGACTTCAAAACTGAGGCATCACTGCTTATCCGGTGGCTAGGTAATCTCTTAAGATACCTGGGTAGAGAATATTATAAGCAGTTTTTTTGAGAAAAGGTAGTGTGACAAAGTGTCACTGGAGTCAGGCATATCTGAATTCAAGGGACAGACTATTACTTATAGGTTGGGTGACCTCAGTCCAATGACATAATTTCTGTGGACTTCTTTTGCCACAGCTATACAATGGGCTTATTAATATATAACTAGTAAGCTGGGTGTTAGGTTTGAATTAATATATAACGTATATAGCACAGAAATGATTGTCAAAATGTGGTAGTTGCTATCATTCTTATGTTCATTAAAACGTATAAAGAAAACATAATAAACATAATAAATATTTTAAGAGCTTGAATCAGAAAAATTCTAAGAGTTTTTTTTTGTTTTGTTCTTTGTTTTTGTAGATTCTAAGGATGCTTTAGACAAACCTTGGGGCATCCAAACCTTTGGTTTCCCTGGCAAATAATGAAGATAAGCTCACATGGAAAGCCAGGCCACAGGATATCTTCTCTTTCATCCTTGTGTACATTTAACTTCAGGGAATTGGTTCCTGGATAACAAAGAATTACTGTGCATTTAAGCACTCAGCAAAGGCAATTTACTTCTGAAGTCCCAGATGTAGACAGGCTGCCCCATCAGTCATTCTCACATTCACCTATCAATGTGTCATTGCAGTATCAGAGATCTGTTTTGGCAGGCTCGCTGCAGGGTACACGTAATCAGTGGAGACACCATACTTAACTGTGATTGATGCCAGTCTTTTGACAATTTCTTCTGCCAGACCCCTCCATCATTTGGTGGCAATGTTTTCCTGAGTGCTAAATAATTTCTCTGAATTATCACAGCCTCTTTGTAGACCAAGTTGCAGAGATATCTTTTGCCACAGATGCACTGGGAAGGGCTTTTACCTTGTATGTGCCTTTTCTTATTAACCTTGGATGCTTCTTTCCATGCTTGTACCACTTTCTCTATTCATCACAGCAGATTTTTTTTTTTTTAAGAGGTAAATAAAAGGGATGTTATAATCAGTCTAGTTAGACAGACGTCTGAAATTTATTTCCAGTTCTTCATTTGGCTGGTAGCATGGCTGGTGGCATGACCTTAAAAATATAATTATTACTATGCCTTTGTATTTTTCTTCTTTTGGATATTATGACTTTTAAAAATTTGAGATTTTATACAGATTCAAAAAAGTGTCCTCCCTTATAATCTGGCATTTGATGTTGGCCATAGAGGCCTTCCAAATTTGGACTTCAATGAGAATGACCTCAGTTTCTTCCTTTCCTTTTCCCGAGATCCCAACCCCAGCTCTACACCCAGAGGTGTAACTATCATGAGACCATTAGTAGATGACAAATTCTGACAGCCTCAGCAACTCCTCCGTTATGCAGAGAGACCTATAACTGAAAGCTGGAGCTATGCAAAATAAAATACTTGCTTCAGCCGGGTAGGTGAATTGCCTGAGGTCAGGAGTTCAAGACCAGCCTGGCCAACATGGTGAAACCCCATCTCTACTAAAAATACAAAATTAGCTGGGCATGGAGGTGCGTGCCTGTAATCCCAGCTACTCTGGAAGATGAGGCAGGAGAATTGCTTAGAACCTGGGAGGCGGAAGTTGCAGTGAGCTGAGATCGCGCCACTGCACTGCAGTCTGGGTGACAGAGCGAGACTCTGTCCCATAAACAACAAGAACAACTACAACAACAACAACAACAACAACAACAACAGAAACACTTGCTTGATCCTCTTTTCAAAAAATGAACAGCACTTTTATTTGATGATATCCAAAGAGTCACTGAAAAAGAAGGAGAGCCATGTTCAAATTAATGGGACATATTCTAAAAACTAAAAGGCGATAGGTGGTTAACTTCACCTTCCACTCAAGATCAACCATTGCTCCTAGCACAATCTCTCTTCCTCGAAGCAAGAAATATCCTGATTGTTTCTTCTAAATGTCTGATTAGTGTCCTTCTTTCTCTTCTATACCCTCCTGCAAATCTCAGTGAATAAAAATTAAAATTCATACAAATTCTCAGGAAAACATGGACAAGCCCATTTAGGATTACTTTAAGGAATAAATAAATCACCAATGAGAGTAAAATGTAATCTTTTCTTCTTATATATGTATTTTTAGAAATCTATCTCAAGTCTAACATCATCTGAAAAGGTTGCACTAATAATTTTACCTGTCAAGTGTTTCTTTACCATTTTTTGCTTTAAAAATGTTCTAAGATCCCCAATAACATTACAGTACACACTCTTGTTCTCTATTTACATGAACCATATTACTTTCCCACATGAGGTGGGACTCTATAGTGGGGTGGGAAAACTTTTTCCATAAAGGGGTGGAGAGTAATTATTTTAGATCTTGCAATGCAAGAGACAGTGTCCTCAACACTTGGAACAACTTTTCTCACCAAAGGCTAATCATCTTTTTTTTTTTTTTTTTTTTTTAATGATAGCTTTATTCAGACATAATTCATATGCTATACAGTTCTCCAACTTAAAGTGTGAAATGCAACGGTTGCTCTAAAATTTATTGTGGTGATGTTTGCACAGAGTTGTGCAAATATTTCCATCACTCTCAAAATAACCTTGTACCTAATAGCAGTCACAACCAATTTTTACTCAAAACCCCCTAGTACTAGGTAACCACTAATCTATTTTGTCTCCATATATTTTCCTATCCTGGATGTTTTATATAAATGGAATTACATAATACGTGATCTTTTGTAGTTGGCTTCTTGCACTTAACATAATGTATTCAAGCTTCCTCTGTGTTATAATGTGTGTCAGTAATTGATTTCTTTTTATTGCCAAGTAATATTCCACTGTATGGATATACCACATTTTATTTACCTATTTATGAATCAACAGGCATTTGAGTTGCTTCTACTTTATGGCTATTATGAATAATGCTGCTGTTAACATTAGTATACAAGTTTTTTCGTGTGTGTTTGTGTGGACATGCATTCTCAATTCTCTTAGGTATATACCTAGGAGTAGAATTGCTGGATCCCATTGTTATTCCTTGTTTAAATTTGGATGAATGGCCAGACCATTTTCCAAAGTGGCTGTACCATTTTACATTCATAATAGCAGTGTATGAAATTTCCCCTTTCTCTAATCCTTGCTAACACTTGTTATTATCCTTTTTTTTTTTTTTAAATTACAGCCATCCCAACACAAATGAAATGGTATCACTTGGTTTTGATTCACATTCTCCTAATGACTAATGGTGCTGAGCATCTTTTCATGGGATTATTGGCCATTTGAATAAATTCACCAGGGAATTCTAACAAATATTTAAGGAAAAATTAATACCAATACTTCACAAATACTTCCAAAAAATAAAAAAAGAGGGAATATTTTCCGACTCATTCTTTGCAACCAGTATTATCCTGATACCAAAACCAAAGACATCACAAGAAATGGAATCTACAGACCAATATCCTCGCGAACACAAACACAAAACTCCTCAAGAAAATACTGGCAAACAAATTTAGCTTAATATGAAGTGATTATACACCATGACCAAGTGGAATCTATCACCAAATGCAAGGTTGCTTCAACATATGAAAATCAATGTAATTCACCATATTCATAGAAGAACAACTTCCATATTCATAGAAGAACCACTTTATAATCTAAATAGATGCAGAAAAAGCATCTTCCTCAACCTGATAAAGGGCCGCTAACCTACAAGTAACATCATCATTATAATGAAAAAACACAACCAATTCACATAAGATTAATAACAAGACAGGGACGTCTCCTGTCACCACTTCTATTGAACTCTGTACTAAAGATTTTAAACAAACTAATTCAACAAAAGAAAGAAATGAAGTCATCCAGATTGAAAAGTAAGAAGTAAAACTATATTCACAGATATTGTATTGCATATACAAAATCCTAGGAATCCACTAAAAGTATTAGAAGTAATAAACAACTTCACTAGGGTTTCAGGATACAAGATCAATGTACAAAATTAAATTGCAATTTTTTTAAGTGTTTTGTTTATTTACTTTTAATTGAGAAGTAAAAATTATATATATTTATGTTGTATAACATGTTTAGACATATGTATACATTGTGGAATGGCTAAATCAAGTTACTTAATGTATGCATTACCTCACATACTTATCATTTTTTGTGATAAGAATACTTCAAATATATTCTTTTAGCAGTTTTCAAGTATGTAATATATCGGTGTTAACTGCAGTCACCCTGACATACAGTAGATCTCTTGAACTTATTTCTCCTGTTTAACAGAAATTTTGTGTCATTTGGTCAACATTTCCTCAATTTCCCCACCCCCTTCTGATAACCACCATTTTACTCTGCTTCCATGAGTTCAACTTTCTTACACTCCAAATATGAGATTATGTGGTATCTGTGTCTGGCTTATTTCTCTTAACATAATGTCCTTCAGATTCATCCATGTTGCGACAGAAGAAAAATATTTCCCTCTTTTTAAAGGTGGAATGGTCTTCCATTTTCTATAAATATACCACATTTTCTTTATTCATCCATTGATGGACGCAGATTGATTCCACATTGATTCCACTATTTCCAACTATATTTCTACATACTACAATGAACAACTCAAAAATTAAATTAGTAACACAATTTCATTTACAAAGCATCAAAAAGAATAAAAACTAAGGAACAATATTAACCAAAAAAGTCAAAAGTTAAATTCTGAAAACAACATAATATTGTTGAAAGAAATTAAAGAAGACCTAAATAAAAGATATTTCATTTCATGGACCAGAATATTTAACATTATTAAGATGACAATGCTCCCAAAATTGATCGATAGATTAAATGCAATCTCTATCAAATTCTGGCTGGCTTTTTTGCAGAAATTAATGAGTTGCTTCCAAAATGCACATGGAAAATAGAGGGACCCGTAATAATCAAAACAATCTTAAAACAGAAGAACAAGGTTGAAGGACTCACACTTCTCAATCTCAAAGCTTACTACAGAGCTACACTAGTCTATGCAGTGCTAGCATAAGGATAGAAGAACAGATTAATGTTATAAGAGATTCCAAAGATAAGCCCATGTATATATATGGTCAACTGACTTTGACAAGGGTGCCAAATAATTCCATGGGGAAATAAGCCCTTTGACAAATGGTACTGGGACAAATATCCACATGGAAAATTATAAAGTCAGATGCTTATCTCACATCATACACAAAAACTAACTTAATGGATTATCGATCCAAATGTAAGAAATAAGATTATAAAATGCTCAGAGGAAAAGAGAGGCATCATCTTCATGACCTTGCATTAGGCAATAGTTTCTCAGTTAGGACACCTAAAACCCAACTAATAAAAGAAAAAAAAGATAAATTAAACTTCAACAAAATTAAAACTTTTGTACTTCAAAGGAAGAAAGGATAAATGAGACGATAAAATGAGAGAAAAGATTTGCAAATCATATATCTAATAAGTGGCTTGCATTAAAGAATATAAGAAACTCCAACAACTCAAAAATAAAAAGACAAATACCCAATTTAAAATATCAAAGGATCTGGTTAGAAATTCACTATCATGAGAATAGCAAGGGAAAGACTGGCCCCCATGATTCAGTTACCTCCTCCTGGGTCCCTCCCACAACATGCCGGAATTCTGAGACAGAAAATTCAAGTTGAGATTTGAATGGGGACACAGCCAAGCCATATCATTCCCCCGTGACCCCTCCAAACCTCAAGCTTCAAAACCAATCATGCCTTCCCAACAGTCCCCCAAAGTCTTAAACTCATTTCAGCATTAACTCGAAAGTTCACAGTCCAAAGTCTCATCTGAGGCAAGGCAAGTCCCTTCTGTCTATAAGCCTGTAAAATCAGCCATTTCAAAGGGGAGAAATTGGTCAAAACAAAGGGGTTACAAGGCCCATGCAAGTCTGAAATCCGGCGGGGCAGTCAAATTTTAAAACTCCAAAATGATCTCCTTTGACTCCAGGTCTCACATCTAGGTCATGCCTATGTAAGAGGTGGGTTCCCATGGTCTTGGGCAGCTCTGCCCCTATGGCTTACAGGGTATAGCCTCCCTCCCAGCTGCTTTCGCTGACTGGTGTTGAGTGTCTGTGGCTTTTCCAGGTGCATGGTGCAAGCTCCCAGTGGATCTATCATTCTGGGCCTGGAGGACTGTGGCCCTTTTCTCAAAGATCTACTAGGCAGTGCCCCTTAGGGACTCTGTGTGGGGGTTCCAACCCCACATTTCCCTTCTGCACTGCCCTAGCAGAGCTTCTCCGTGAAGGCCCCGCTCCTGCAGCAAACTTTTGCCTTGGCATTCACACATTTCCATACATCTCGAAATCTAGGCAGAAGTTCCCAAACCTCAATTCTTGACTTCTGTGCACCTGCAGCTCAACATCATGTGGAAACTACCAAGGCTTGGGGCTTCCAACCTCTGAAACCACAGCCCAAGCTGTATGCTGGCCCCTTTCAGTCACAGCTGGAGTGGCTGGGACACAGGGCACCAAGTCCCTAGGCTGCACACAGTACGGGGACCCTGGGCTCGGCCCATGAAACCACTTTTTCCTCCTGGGGCTCTGGGCCTGTGATGAGAAGGGCTGCTGTGAAGCTCTCTGACATGGCCAGGTTACATTTTCCCCATGGTCTTGGGGATTAACATTAGGCTTCTTGCTATTTTTGCAAATTTCGGCAGCTTGCTTGATTTTCTCCCCAGAAAATGGGTTTTTCTTTTCTATCACATTGTCAGGCTGCACATTTTCCAAACTTTTATGCTCTGCTTCTCTTACAAAACTGAATGCCTTTAACAGAACCGAAGTCACCCCTGAATGTTTTGCTGCCTAGAAATTTCTTCTACCAGATACCCTAAATCATCTATCTCAAGTTCAAAATTCCACAAATCTCAAGGACAGGGGCAAAATGCCACCAGTCTCTTTGTTAAAATGTAACAAGAGTCACCTTTGCTCCAGTTCCCAAAAAGTTCCTCATCTCCACCTGAGACCATCTCAGCCTGGACATTATTGGTCATGTCACTATCAGCGTTTTAGTCAAAGCCTTTCAACAAGTCTCTAGGAAGTTCCAAAATTTCCCACATTTTCCTGTCTTCTTTTGAGCCCTCCAAATTGTTCCACCCTCTTCCTGTTACGCATTTCCAAAGTCACTTCCACATTTTCGGGTGTCTTTTCAGCAGGATCCACTCTACTGGTACCAAATTACTGTATTAGTCCATTTTCATACTGCTGATAAAGACATACCCGAAACTAGGAAGAAAAAGAGGTTTAATTGGACTTACAGTTCCACGTGGCTGAGGAGGCCTCAGAATTATGGCAGGAGGCAAAAGGTACTTCTTACATAGTGGCAACAAGAGAAAAATCAGAAGGAAGCAAAAGCGGAAGCCCCTGATAAACCGATCAGATCTCATGAGACTTATTCACTATCATGAGAATAGCACAGGAAAGGCCAGCCCCCATGAGTCAATTACCTTCCACTGGGTCCCTTCCACAACATGTGGGAATTTTGGGAGATACAGTTCAAGTTGAGACTTGAATGGGGACACAACCAAATAATATCAGCCAGTGTGGCTAAAGGTTTGCCAATTTTGTTGCCCTTTTCATAGAACAAACTTTTGGTTCCATTGTTTTCTTTCTTGTTTTTCTTGTTTTCTGTTTCATTAATTTGTGCTCTAGTCTTCATATCTCCATTGTTCTCGTTGCTTTTGGTTTAGTATTCTGTTTTTTTTTTCCAGTGTTTTATGTTAGAAGTTTAGGTTATCAATTTGATATATTTCTTCTTTATGAATACAGGTGCTCCTCTATTTACATTAGGGTTATATCCTGATAAATCCATCATTAGTTAAAACGTTGTGTTTGAAAATGCATTTAATGCCTTGATAAACCTATCATGCAGTCAAAAATCATGTCAAACCATTGTAAGACCAGATGCTCCTAAACTTACAATGGGATTACATCTCGATAAACCCATCATAACATGGAAAAATCATTGTTGAGTCATTGTAAGTCAAGAATTGACTTATAGGCATTTGCAGCTGTAAATTTCTCCCTGAGCACTGCTTTAGTTGCATCATATGAATTTCAATATATCGTGTTTTCATATTTATTTATATCAAAGTATGTCTTAATTTTCTTTGATTTCTTCTTTGCTCATTGGTTTTACAAGAGTGTGTTAATTTTCACATGTTGGTGAACTTCCCAAATTTATTTCTGCTATTGCTTTCTAATTTCTATTGTGATTGGAGGACATACTTTGTATGATTGCCATGCTTTTAAATTTACTGAGGCTTGTTTTTTGACCTACTATATGCATCGTTTGGAGAATAATGTGCACTTGAGAAGAATGTATAGCTTTCTATTGTTGTGTAGTGTGTTCTATAGATGTCTGTCATGTCTAGTTGTTTTACAGATTGATTCAAGTTTTCTATTTTCTTTATTGGTCTTCTGCCTAGTTATTCTATACATTATTGAGGGAGAAGTATTAAAATCTTTAGTTTTATTACTGAATTGTCTGTTTCTTACTTTAATTATGTCAGGTTTTGTCTTGTGTATTTTGGGACTCTGTTGTCATGTACATATATGTTTTTAATAGTTAAATCTTCATGGATCCTCTCATTATTATATTATCAGGCTTCACTAATTTCCACCTAATTGCTCTGTTACTTTTGACAATGCCCTTGGCATAAATTGACCCCCATGCTAGTCCAATTAAACTTAGGGCCCTTTTCAGGGGCAGATTTTGAGGCCAGTCCTTGGGGTTTCTTTTAATCCCAGGAGGACTTGCTGTTTTTTTTGTTCTCTCTGGTAAACTAGCTGTCTTGTGATTTACATGATGCTCTCATAGAGCAAGCAGCTTGCTCTTAACTGCATACCTCTAAAGTCTCCATTGTCTTTTAGAATGTCTTTAGGCTTGAACTTCTCTACACTCTGTTTCAAATAAAATCAGTTTCTTTTGGGGAGAGCCTCAGAGTTCTCTGTTCTTTTGTGTTACCTTTTTCCTTGCACAAAACTCAGAGCTATGCACCAGAGCTGAAAGCAGGAATGACACTCCTGGTTTACACACAGGGATCTGGGCAGTAATGTTAGCCTTTGCTATTTCAGCTCGTCTATTGTGGCATAAAATCTCTGCCCTGTAGGTGAGGTGGTCTACTATGCCTGGCACCGATAGATACTCCACCCTGTGAGTAGGGGTTATCTGGAAAAAGAGAGGCTTGACCTCTTTGCCACACTTGACAAGAATTTAGCCTCTGAGGCCAGGTGTGGTGGCTTACACCTGTAATCCCAGCACTTTGGGAAGCCACAGCAGGCAGATCACTTGAGGTCAGGAGTTTGAGACCAGCCTGGCCAAAATGGTGAAACTCTGTCTCTACTAAAAATACAAAAAGTAGCTGGGCGTGATGGCGTGTACTCAAGTTCCACAAATTCTGACTCATTTTTACCAAGATTTAGTAAATGTTCTTCATTAAATGTTTCTTCATTTTGGTGTATACCACTAAGACACTTTCCAGCAGCTTTAAATGTTTTTGTTTGATTTTGGTTTTAACATTTTTCACAAGTTATAGTTGTTTTGCTGAGGAACAGGTCCATAGATTCTCATGCCACAGCTCCAGACATAAAATCCCTTAATATTTTGCAATTTTACATGTAAAATGGAGAAACTATCCTTAGCTCACAGGCCATAGAAAAATAGATAATGGGCTAGATTTGGCCTGTGAGCTATAGTTTGCTGTTCCCTGCTCTATACTAATGATGCTGATTTCCATGTCATTTATGGCACCTGCCTCAACATTTTATAGTTGTACTTTACATTTGAGATTTTTAAATACATTTTTCTCCTGCTATAGGTGAAGGATTTTATTCATCTGGGTATATGCTCTCATTATGTAACTGAAGGTTACATAATTCTGGCCTTACCAGCTGTACTAGGTGTCTGAGTAGTAAGGAGAGTAAGGAAGTAAAAAATAACTCCTTCCATGCCTGCCATGGCAAGGCTGCTGTTCTTTTTCTGATAATTATTACTGCAAATTTAGCTCATTATCTATAAGTTCTGCAAGGATTGGTAATTTCTTCAATAAGCCCTGTTCATTAAGGGCTAATTCTCAGTGATCAGATAGTTGCATAACAACTTTGATGTCCAGCTGGAGGACCTACACCATGGTCCTCTGATACTCTACCCCCATTTTCCATGCAGTGGTTCCCAGCAGTCTGCAGTCTCCAAGCTCATCAGTCCTCTGCAGTCTCAATTCAGAAAGGCATGAAGGAAGGAAAGAGTCCACTTTTATACTCCTCAAAAACATAACTTTGGGAGCAGTTGCATTGCTTCCTTACCATCTGTCAGCATCATGAT
Organism: Chlorocebus sabaeus; assembly: GCF_047675955.1. Lineage (NCBI taxonomy): Eukaryota > Metazoa > Chordata > Mammalia > Primates > Cercopithecidae > Chlorocebus > Chlorocebus sabaeus. The sequence continues at coordinate 21,864,477 of NC_132915.1, forward strand.
CCCTCATCCCTCCTGTCATCTTTCCACTGCTCTGGGAGATGCCACCAGGCTCAGTAGCTAGGAAGATATACCACCATGGAGTCTGATGCCATTATTGAAGTAACTATCAGACTTTAAAAGTATTTATCATGAAGGGCCTTCTTCTTATCTTCAAGGCTGCTGGGAGAGTGGGGACCAGTTTTGAGAATTCTCTCATAGCCCATGAGAAGAGGAACACAGGAGATGCTATACTTTCCCCAGAAGTTTTGTTACCCTCCCAGCTATTTCACATATTAACTAGTTCATTAGCTGTGACTGTGGTGGAAGTGCTCACTATGTCAAGATGATGTCTCTCAATAAATCCTATGGGTTATTATCTCATTCCAAAAACTTGAGGGACTTTGAAATTATCGTGGAGCATATAATCCCCTTTGTTCTCACCTGTGGGGTTCAATGATTTTCCAAAATAGGATGATCTTCATAATAGTCTCACCCACCAAGTTTGAGATTATGATTTTCATTCACCATGTCATCCTATTGTATACATCAAAAACATAGTAAAAAGTCTATCAAAAAATTATTGAGAGCTGATTATGTATATGACACATAAGAAAGAAGTAATTTCTGTTTTTGGTTAATCATTAGAGCAACAATAGGTAGAGTTCATGTTAGCCAGATAGAACAACATCAAAGGTAATATAAATTTGATGACTAAATTGAACGGAACGAATCTCTCTCTTAACCATTTGGTAGAGATATCTTGCTACCTGGTTAGGAAGTAGGTTGTGCCCTCATCGCTGACTAATTCCAGATCGTTGTCCTCTCCCTGCCATGGATCACTTTTTATTATGCTGCCAGTCATCTCATAGATTTCCAAGACATCAATTCTTCTTTGAACAGTAGCCACAACAGTGATTTCAGAAAAGATGAGGTTAAGGAGTGGGAGTGGGGTAGGGGGAAGCTGTCTTCTTCTTTACTAATGTGCTAAGCATGGACACATTTACACACTATGCTGCCCAAACCAATCAAAAATCTTTAGCAAAACGTTACTGAAAACTTTGGTGTAACAGGAGAGAATTACATCTCACAGGAACTCAAGTCCAGAGAGTAGATGTGACTGATCTCATATCCACAAAGGTCAAGCACCCCCTTTCCTTGGGACCCTTCTTGAATGCTTCATGGTCCAGCTCTGAGTCTACTTCCATGTGGAGAAAGCTTGCCAACCTCTCTGGAAATGAGAGAGAGAACAAGCTCTAGGTCCTCTTGTGTCCAAGGCCATAATCACCTGCTTCAAAGATGCCTTCTGAGTCCTCATTTTGTGGCCCAGATCCGCCCCCCGCTTCTGAGATTACTGGCTTTTGGGATGCTCACTGTTAGGTTGTCAAGAAAAACAACAACAACAACAACAACAACTAATGCTTTTTATTTATGGTAATTATCCTTGGCCTTACCCTAGGATTATCCCTTCAGGGTTATGTTTCACATCACAAATACCTAATATCAACACTTTCATCAATATCTAGAAAATGTGGTTTAGAATAACATTGCTGAGGGATACAACTTTAATATATGGCTCTTTTCAGGTGTCAGCAATCAAAATCATCCAGCAGCTTTATGCTTCTTCTACCAGCATAAGATAAGAGTATGTCCCTGAATTATTCCTGTCATCTTCTGGATTCTAATCCCAATTAGCTGTGGGTAACTGCTTGAATGAGAACACACGCACATTTCAACAGCAATTTCAAATGAAGTGTAATTATAATCCACACTTATGAAAACAATTCTAAAGGAAGTGGTATCTAGAGATTAGACTTCACCACAAAGAATATAAATTTGATATTTTAATGACATTACTTAGACTCCTTACTTTTTTTCTTTTCCTTTTCACCACCAAAAGTCTATGGCAATGGGTTTTATGAAAAGGACGATTTGTTCCAAAGAACAAGTCGAAGTTCCCAACTTCTCATAACACATGAAAGTTTGAGATTATGATTTTTCCATTAATGTTTCAAAGCTTCGATTCAGTTTTAGGATACAACTTCAAAAATGCTCTTAGCAACTTCTGCAGAAAAAAGGATTTCCAAGTATAAGAATGCTGACTCTTTCAATGCAGGCAGTAGATCAGTCTCTACCTGCCACAGCCTACCCCAGGGGACACAGTCTTCCACTGGCAGCCTGAACAGAAGTAATATCCCTTCCAGCTAGAGCCAGATCCTTCTGACTTTGTCAGTCTTCAGACTTGTGGGAACTTGTTAGCACAGAGTAACCCAGACCCTCCCTACTAAATGTATTAAAACTAATTGCTAAATCTACAAATCAGGCTTGCTTAATAAAATACTATTTAGTGCAAGAAATATTTCTGTAACCATAACACCAGCTCTTTAACAATATCTTAAATTCCAAAGACTAAGAGTTTTTAATGAAATAAGTTCAGGTAAGCAGATTTTTTCAAACACCGTTCAGCGCAGCATCCAGCCCTGAGTTTGACAGACCTGAACTGCACAGTTCTCGAGGGATCTCTATGCTCAAGTGAGCCTCCCAAGTTGCCTTGCTAACTCCCAAAGTGAGAGTCAGGCCTGGGGGAAGAGAGCACAAGTTATTCCAAGTCTGCACAATCACACACTTTTTTCTCAAATCCTTGGTCTCCAGGGACTTCCTTGCAAGAGGAAAGGTTAATTTGCCATAAAACATTTAATAAAGAAAAGAAAACAAAGAAAATCCTCTTTTAATCACACTGCAGACTCAAGACACCTTTTATGGTAAGAATGGCTAAATTTAAACCACAGACATGGACACTTAAAAATTTCATTTATGGGCCGGGTGAGGTGGCTCACACCTGTAATCCCAGCACTTTGGGAGGCCGAGATGGGCGGATCACAAGGTCAGGAGATCGAGACCATCCTGGCTAACATGGTGAAACCCCATCTCTACTAAAAAAGATACAAAAAAAAAAAATTAGCCAGACATGGTGGCGGGCACCTGTAGTACCAGCTACTCGGTAGGCTGAGGCAGGAGAATGGCGTAAATCCAGGTGGCAGAGCTTGCAGTGAGCCGAGGTCGCACCACTGCACTCCAGTCTGGGTGACAGAGCAAGACTCTGTCTCAAAAAAAAAAAAAAAAAAAAAAAAAAAAAAAAATTCATTTATGGAAACAAAAAGATTCGTCTTTTTGTTTTTTTTAGTAAACATCTAATATGTATCTTCTCTTCACCAGGCATTGGACAAGGCACTGGCAAGATCGTAAGGAAAGAGTTTTGCTCTTGGTTGCCAGAGACACATACTGTCAAACAGGAAACACACATGCAGTTTCCACTAGTATCTGACAGAATAAAGCAAACACCAAATAAAGGCACAAGCGAAATACTACAGACATGCAGAAATATTATAATAATAAAGATGATGATGATAAGGGTAATGATAAAATATGAATAATATGATAGCTACATTTTTAAAACACAGTGTACTTGGTTAAGGGATTTATATGCGTTGTCGTATTGTGTCTTCACTGTAATCTTATGTGACAGATACAATTATCATCTCCATTTCACAAATTCAGACACTGAGACATGCAGAGAAAGGATTGCTGACTGAATTTGAAGCAGGCAGGGAGATTCCAAAGAGGGATATTATTTAAGGCAGAACCTGGGAGGATGAATGGGATTTAGACAGATAGAGGAGGAGAAGGGGAGAAGGAAGGCAGTGTAGGTCAAGGAAACAACACAGAAATAAATACTAAGCAAAATTATGGGGCAATTGTGTTGAGAATGGAGACATGGTAGCATTAAAAATGATATTCAGCATTTAAAACATCTGGAATGATACCATACAAACCGCAGACTCTCAATAAACAAAACGTTATAGGTGAAGTGAGTGGAGTACTTGGCACCAGTCACACGCTTTTACTTCTACTGGGCTGCATTAATTGATATTTGCTTTTTGTTCATGCCAAAAGCACTTTTATTATTATTTTTGATCTCTTAACCTGTTTGATAATTTCTCTTCTTTCCCCCGTAAACAGAAAGAAAATGCACTCACAGCTGAACAATAGGCTGGCTTACCAAACAAAAGCTTGTAATGTGAAAGATGAAAACAATCTATCTTGTCAGCACATCAGCAAAATTAAATGAAAGTTGCCATACAGCAACAGGAAATTCTTGAGGGTAAATGAAAGACATAAAACATCAGTTCTGGTGATAGGAGAAGTGAACCAATCTTTCATGAGTACGTTATTTGCACCATTATTATACCTCAATTATCTCTTCTAACTCTGCCAATGTGGCACTACTATTCCTGTTTTACAGATGAGAAAACTGATACCCATGGGCATAAAATTCTTGCCTGAAATCACTGCAGTTAGCAATGGCAGATTCAAGATTTGAAACTCTATCTAACTCCAAATCGTATGTTCTTGCCATCATGATCTGTTGCCTCCATGAGAACTAATAGTCATTTAGGGTCTCATAGCAGAGTCTTTATATATTATAAATATTATGTATTACATATATATAATATGAATGTTTAAATTTTTCATATATTACTTTAAACCATTGAACCATTTGTTAAGCTTTGCGATCCCATAGCAGTTCTTCATTTGTAAGTACTCGAAAAACAGTAATGAGAAAAACAGAGATAGAAGATTGGCTCTAGTCACCAGTGTTGGTACAGTTAATGAGAAGTATGAAAAAAAATTGCAAGCACTACTCAAACTATTAAATACTTTTAGCAGTTTTTAGTACTTTTAAAGGTTGTCTTCAGGCTAAAATGGTTCATCTTAAAAATAAAAAAGAACCTGTAAATGCTGTTTGATGAATTTGGGGAACACACCAAATCAGACCAGGATGCACAGAGTGTCCTGATTGCTCGTAGGGTTGCTTCTGAGAGTTGCTACCCACTGTGTTCCTTGCTGTCCCCAGCGCTTTTGAAGGTGTCAGTCTTTCTGCAGATTTTCATGATTAACCAAAATGTCACTTTCGGAAGAGAAGGAAAACTGAGGCTTTATCTAAATAGAAGCTTTGCTCTGTGATATGATTTGGCCATTTCCATCCAAATCTCATCTTGAATTGTAGTTCCCATAATCCCCATGTGTGTTGGGAGAGACCTGGTGGGAGGTAATTGAATCATGGGGGCAGTTTCCCACGTGCTACTCTTGTGACGGTAAGTAATTTCTCATGAGATCCGATGGTTTTATAAGGGGCTTCCCCCTTTGCTCGGCTCTCATTCTCTCTCCTGCCACCATGTGAAGAAGGATGTGTTTGCTTCCCCTTCTGCCGTGATTGTAAGTTTCCTGAGGCCTCCCCAGCCATGCTGAACTGTGAGTCAATTGAACCTCTTTCCTTTATAAGTTACCCAGTCTTGGCCTGTCATGGTGGCTCATGTTTACAATCCCAGCAATTTGGGAGGCTGAAGCAGGCGGATCACCTGAGATCAGGAGTTCGAGACCAGCCTGGCCAACATGATGAAACCCTGTCTCTACTAAAAATACAAAAAAAAAAAAAAAATTAGCTGGCAAGGTGGTGGGTGCCTGTAATCCCAGCTACTCGGGCGGCTGAGGCAGAAGAATCACCTGAATCTGTGAGGCAAAGGGACAGTGAGCTGAGATCACACCATTGCATTCCAGCCTGGGCAAAAGGAGTGAGACTCCATCTCAAAATAATAATACCACCAATAAATTACCTATTCTCAGGTATGTCTTTATTAGCAGTGTGGGAATAGACTAATACACTCTGAGTGTGAGTTACCACTGCTTGATTAAAAATTCAGTCAAAAGCATTTAGAATTAGTTTACCATTATAACTGAAAAAGGAGCAAAAGTGCAATGCTACTGATTAAACCATACAAATATAAATGATATATTTGTATCCTTTATCTGATCTTAACGATGCCCATGTAGGGCTGTGTAAATTTCAAAACAGTGGTATATATTTAATTTTGCAGTGCATTTGGTCAACATTCCTATGGAAGAGATAGTGTAGGAAATAGAATCAGGATTTTATGGTATGAAAACTTGACGCCTAGAGATCGTAAGCAACTTTTGAATGGTCTGAGTTAGGTAAGAGTTAGCTAGGGCTAGACTTTATGTCTCGGTGACTCCTAGTCTAGTGTCCTTTCTATTGCTCTAGCATCTTGTAAGACAAGTAAAGGCACTACAAATTGCACATTCCTCTCTTGGGGATTCTAAAAGTAATAGAGAGAGGTGTGTGACCTGAGACTAATTTCTTAAGAAGTGCCAGGAGGTTCTTTGATTAGACATTTTGAGATATTCTATTCTTTTAGTATATATCTCAGCTGAGGGTAATACATTACAGAATAGTTTTCTTTGCAAATTCAGGCTTACATTAATTGCACTTAAAAAATTTCTGATGTTCTTGGAAATAGTTTGAGCACTTGAATCAAAAGATGAATGATTTCAGCTCATGATTCCAGGTCAAATAATAGAATATGATGTATCCACTAAAAAGCTTTTTATGAATAGTAGTTTTGAAAATGATATAGTGTGATCACAACTACAATACATTTAGAGAAACAAATCTAGAGAAAAGTATTGTTTTGAATGCATAGAATAAATAAATTCCCCTTATTTATAGTGACTGTATATATAGTTAAAAATACAGTTTAATTTAATTTAAAAACCACCAAAAAATTTTAAAAATAGGACAAAGTTCCTCTTGGAAGAGGCTCTTGCATCTTGAAGTCTAGAGACAAATGCAAATATTGAAAAAATAACTCCAAGTGTCAAGAGTGTAATAAAGGAAAAATATAATTTAAAAAACAGGTAGAAAAATCAGTAAGAAAGATGGCTACAGAACTGTAAATTCTCCTAGGACTACCCTCGAAAACTCAGTTTCCACAACCAGCACCTCTTGACTAGCTTCTATTGTTGACTGCCTGGATAGTTATTTGGTAGTGATGAGAATAAGAGAATCGTGAGTTATGGATAACAGTTTTCCAAAATTCATTTATTCAGCAAATGTTTGTTGAATGCTTACTATATATTATGGACCATGCTAGAAGCTTGTTTTAGAAAGTAAACTAAACTCAGGCACTTTGTTCCCAAAGTTTATAATCTAATGAAGGTTATAGGAAAGTAAAATAATAACTGGAAGCAAAGAAGCTGTCAGTACATAGGAGGTGAATTCATTCTAATCTGGGAACCAAATTTCAAATTCCATCTAAATTGAGAACCAAGGATGACTAGGACTTCTTCAGGTAAAGAGTGAGGAGAGTGTTCAAAGTAGAGGAGATCTTTGTACAATGTCCTATAAGTGAAATAGACCTTAATCATTCATGGGACTGAAATAAATTCAATATAGTTGAATGGTAGGTTGTAAGGAGACAGAGGAATGAATGAGCTTCAAGAGATGAGCAATGCCAGATCATAAGGATTCTGAATATGTAAGGATTGCAAGCAGCAGAGGGAGACGATACAATTTGTGTTTGAGACACACCACCCTAAGGAGGTATACCACCAAATGAGGAGTGGGTGGAAGCGGGGACTGTCTAGAGGCAGGAAGTTTCATTAGGAAGATATTCTCATAGTACAAGTGAAATAAGGACTTAGACAGTAGCAGTGAGGACAGAGAGAATTCAATATATTTAATAGAAACAGCGGGACTTGCTGAGTGATTGTATGCTGGAGTAAGAGAGGAGACGGCTCCAAGGATAATCTCAAAGTTTCCAGTTGGAGTAACTGAGTCAATTATTATTTCATTTCTAATTCTCTGAGTAGGCAACACAGAAGAAAGCATGTTTTGGGAGATTATTGGTGATTTTGAGGGGCTTCTGGCATACCAACTATAATTTTTATATATATGTCTGAATTTTGGGGATAGAAACCATACATTTAAGAGGCACCACTGAAATTCTATTCTGTAACTCAAGAGACAAGGTTCACCTTTGTAAAAACAGTTGATAAAGATGCTGCAATTGCATCTTTATTGTGACATAGTTTTTAAGTCTCTCTGAATATCCCTGTGAAAATAGAGACTGGTATAAAAATCGGTGGTCAGCATCTACAATAAAACGAGGTGGCAACGCATTTCTATGAGCCTGAAAATGTTACCTGGTGAAGAAAAACCACTGACCGGTATAAAACCTGCATGGAACGAGCATCTTTGCATAGGAAGCGAAGGGAAGCAATAGTGCATCTGAAATAGGGGCTCCTTGGAAGCTCTCAGGGCCAGCAGCCAAAACTGAAATTTACAGTGATGATGAGCAAACACGGGCACTTTGCATCCAGGGTTTATAATCTAATGTAGGTTACAGAGAAGTGAAACAATAACTATAGTGCAGGTGACAGTGGAAGCATAGCACTACAATAGCAGGGAAGTCTGCAGTAAGGTTTGGGAGGGCTGGGCAGCCTGGGTCCCATGAACTCTCAAATCTCATTGCCCACTGGTCTCTCCAGAACAAAGATCTACCTGAGGCAAAACTGATGGGAATGAAATTCACAATGATCGACAGAAACAAAGGAAAGATAAAATCCAGATTAAAAATTGTGAAGAAAGGCAAGAGATTTCAGAAAGAAAATCTCCATATTTTTAAACATAACACAAAAGCAACTGATGGAAAAGCTCTAGAATGTGAAGTTAGGGAAGCTCTTCTGAAACATATCTTTCTCTAAATGTTTAGTAAAACTTCTTTTATGTAAACATTATCAAAGGAATTTATCAAGGGCAAATCTCTATAAAATGATTAAATAAAAAGAGAGAACAAGAAGCCAAAGAACATTCCCATAGAGAATAAAAGAACTTCAGAAGGACATTCCACTAAAACAGTTCAAAACTATAGATGCAGTGCAACTGTGTATGTGTGCACATATATATATATATGCACACATATACACACATACACATAATCACACAAGTATAAAAGAGGGGAACAGGAGATCACATGCAAATATATATGTATATACACACACTCACATACATATACATATATACACACACTATATTTATATACATATATACACATACTATATTTATATACATATATATACACACACACTATATTTACCTTTTTGGTAATTATGGTATTGGTATTATTATGTTGAGACTGTCCTATGTGTATAAATAAACTAAATTATAGGATACTCAAATTTTATTATCCTCTATCACATTAAGAACCCAAATTTTTAGTGTTAAAGAAAGAAGATGCAAGTTTAAAACAAAAGATGTTAAGTAAAATCCCTGCAGTCGTGAATTTGAATTGGAAGTATTAGTATAAACCCGAGAAATAATCCTGTCTCTGTCTACTGAAAAGGATTAGAGAAAAAAGGATTAATTTCATAGCCATGGGCTTTCCTGAAGTCCAGATGGTGGTGTCGGAAATACTATTTCCCATGGAAAGAAAAGAGAACTTCTTGAGCAAAAAGCTGATTCTAGGCCTGGTGTAGGAAATGTCCAAGACGAGCATGGAGCATCTTATCACACTAGAGAGCAAGGACTCTACCAAAGACTACTGTGGTCGTGACCAAAGGATTCAGAATCCAACCTGAAAAAGCTCCCATTGGCAAAAGCAACAACTGAGAACCAATAAGAGTGATAACTGTGGCTGGGTGCAGTGGCTCATGCTTTTGTGCTGAGGCAGGCGGATCAGTTGAGTTCAGGAGTTCAAGACCAGCTTGGCCAACATGATGAAACCCTGTCTCTACTAAAAATACAAAAATTAGCCGTGTGTGGTAACGCATGCCTGTAATCCCAGCTACTAGGGAGGCTGAGGCAGGGGAATTGCTTGAACCCAGTGGGGGGAGGTTGCAATGAGCCAAGATTGTGCCACTGCACTCCAGCCTGGATGACAGAGCTAGACTCTGTCTCAAAAAAAAAAAAAAAAAAAAAGTGATAACTGCAATAGATTAAAACACATTGATACATTTAAACCATGGGTTCATAATACTTAGAAAAGCTAATTGTTTACTTTTGTAGGATGCTATGAAACTCACCTATTATTTTGAAAACTGCTACTATGGTTTGGATATGGAGAATCAGAGTAATGACATCCTCTTCATAAGGTCATCAATAATTTTGTTTAATTTAATCTGAAGCCTGGTTTAAAAACTGGCATTTCCAGGAGGTTTTGGCTTGACAAGATCCAGGTGCATACTTGCCATTAATGTTCACAAGGAATTTTTATAATGTATTATGATGAGGGGAGGTGCAGAAGAAGAGTATACCAGGGATATATCTCTTTGAATAGTCATAGTTACTAGGATATTAGGAGATGTCTGATGAGCTGGAATAGTGCTGATTGATATCAGGTGTCAGGAAGAACAAGCCATCCCACTCTAAGGTTAAATTTATTTTCCATAAAGGAGAAGTTTGATTTGATGAGCTGCACTTAATCACAGGGCTCATATTGATATAGGAAGCTCTGCTAGATACAGTGTCTGAATCTCTTTTGGTCCTATTTACCCTGGCATTCTGGGTATGTCTTTAAGGAAAGAGCTTCACAGGAGTTTGAACTGGAATTGTTGGCTAATAATATCTATAGAATGAGGAGACAAGACCTACTTTGGCCTAAGCCTCCTGAGACTGAGTATAACATTGGGGAGAATAACAGAGATTAACACATAAGGATTTCTTGAGATCAACAATTTTAGAGATTCACTGTAAAGAGTTTGTCATTAGTACCTGTCAGCTTTGGACAATAAAAGAGAGAAGACTTGATACCCGGGCCATGCTAAGAAATCCTGGCTGTTGGAGGTGGGGATTGGAGAATCCCAGAAGGAAACCATGGTTTTCTGGTTCACAGACACTGAAATTTGAACACCAAAAGAAAAGCCAACTTGAGATTGTCTAATGTTTCTCATGATTGGAATGAAAATACCACCACAATGAGGTTTCCCCTTCCCAGTGCATCATGCCAAGAGTTTTATGATGTCAGTATGTCTTATGACTAGTGATATTAGCTTTGATCACTTGGTTAGGGTGGTGTATTAGTCAGCATTCTCCAGGAAAACAAATTAGGGAGAAGAGGGAGGAAAAAAATAAGGAATTGGCTCTCACAATTACAGAGGCCAACAAGTTCCAAGATCTGCAGTTGGCAAGCTAGAGACCTAGGAGAGCCAATGGTGTAGTACCAATCCGAGGTCTGATGGCTCAAGAACCAGGAGAACCAATGGTGTAAGTCCTAGTCTGAAAACTGGCAGTCTGAAGACCCAGGAAAAGCTGATGTTTCCATTTAAGTCTGAAGGCAGGAGAAAATCAATGTCCCAGCTCGAAGGCAGTCAGGCAGGAGCAGGTCCTCTCACTCAGCCTTTTTGTTTTATTCAAGCCTTTAACTAATTAAGTGAGGTTCACCCACATTGAGGAGAGCACTGTACTTTACATGTCTACCAGTTCAATGTTCATCTCATCCAGAATCCCCTTCTCACACTCAGAATAAGGTTTGACCAAATATCTGGCACCTCATGATCCAGCCAAGTTGACAGAAAATTCATCATCACAAGTGGTGTCTCCTTGTTTTTCCACTGTAAAGTTGTTATCTTTATGATTAAATCAGTATGCTTGACATGAAAGCATCGAGATAATGGAAGACAAGGAAAGAATGAGAAACTTTTACAAATTAGAGAAAACTAAGATGAAATAACAATTAATTACAATGTGAGATACTGGATAGAATCCTGGAATGGAAAATACACTTCAGTGAAAAAACTGGTCAAATTGGAATATGATGTATAGTTTAATTAATAGTCTTGTACCAATGTTAATTTTCAGTTTTTGATAACTGTACTATGTTTATGGAGGATGTTAACATTAAAGGAAGATGAGTCGGGGGTGTACAGAAGCACTCTATGCTATTTTTCAACTTCTGTAAGTATAAGAGCAGTTCAGAATAAAACTTTTTTAAATTAAAAAAATTTCATTTTGTACCCTCCAACTGCAGATAGCACACACTGCAGTACATTCTAGAGGCCTCTTGGTCTCAGCTTGTGGCTGTTTTCTAGCCATGGGAGGGGCAGGCTGGGTTATTCCCACTGTGACAAAACTTCGTCGATGAGGGATGATTTCTCCTGTTTCCTTGCCCCTCAATGAAGTAAGGGTCTGTCATTTTCCACACATTCTCTTAGAGAATTCCCAGCTGAACTGAACTTAGTTTTCCACAGCAGTAACCCCCAGATTGTCCAGTGGGGTGCTGATAAATGTCAAACAACTGGGTCTCTTAAAAAACATGCTCCAATGTTATAGTGTCTGCCAGTCTCCACCATGACTGACTTGAAGCTGCCAGTGTGCTATCACTGAGCGCAGAGTGGGGAGGCAATGTGCAGAAGCACGCTGTTATGTTCCCATCATATGGATCCAGAGGAAGTCAATTTTTTTGGACCCCAGTCCTTCATTCATGCATAACCTGAGCAGCCACAGAGGAGGATCCAGAGGAACCTCAAGAGACAGACATAGCAAAACTAATTTTAAGTGATGATCACCTTTGTTTTTTAAACATAATTTAACTAATTGAAAGTTTATATAATTTTTTAACAATGGCCATGTTTAATAACTTGCTTGCAAAAGTACTGAAAAATTAACAATTGGCTTTCACCAGTGGATATAACCTGGCTTCTGCACAGGACCGTGTTGTTAATCCATCCTTAACTGGCTCTCCTCCCTTCCGTGCCCCACCTCCCCACTTTCTCACCATGCTTCCTGACATCATCTCCCAAATCAACTAAATCCTTGCGTCAGGGTCTTTTTTGTGTGTGAACCCAAACTAGGCAGAGACCAAGAAATCTTTAGCACATATCAAAATTTTAGATTATTTGTTTATGAAAACTAACTGGGAAGCAGCCGTTCTATGAGGCCAGTAAGAAATAATAATAATAGCTAGTATTTATTAAGTACTTTGTGCTGAAAGCTGAGCCAGACTCCTTCCACGGATTTGGCCCACAGACAAACCATACGACATAAGAGCTATCATTACCTTTATTTCACAGATGAGAAAACTGAGATTGAGAGTCATAGAGCCACATGTCCAAAGTCATAAAATTAGCAAGTGTCGGAACAGATGTATATGCAGGTAGTTTGTTGCAGATCTGTGTTTTAGGCACGGGGTAAGATTAGCATCCATTTAGGAGACACAAGGAGTGAGTGTGGCTGGAACCTGGAATCAGAAGGCAAACCCGTTGCTTGACAGTGGGTGGCTGAGATGCCAAATCTGCAGAGCAGGAAGGTGTACTGGTATCAGTTTGGCCATTCTGCCCACTGTGTGAATTAGAAGCAACACTTTTCCCAGGGAGTCTGTGTTTGATGTATAAATAAATAATCCAAATATAAATTGCAATCCCACAGTGCCCTCCTCCTTTTTCCGCTTTGGGATATAAAAAGCATGTACAAACATATGCTTCTGCTAGATTTTTCTTTATGGTGACCTCTCCGTGAAGACACCTAAAAACAACAGTTCATGGTCTGTTTCATGGCTTGCACCTCTGGTTTGTCATTTACAAAGTACAGAAATATTCCACGTGTGGTTGAAGGTGGTGCCAGTACAGACGGGAAGCTTTATTCTGTGGCTGCTCAGGTTATGCATGAATGAAGGACTGGGGTCCAAAAACAAGCTCAGGGCTCTGCACAGGAGAGGTGGCCATTTCCATTCAGTACTGAATTAAATTGAACTGCGGCCACAAGGAAGGCCAGTGACAGGTTGCTTTTAATAAGTGTCCTGAAAAGGGACTATTGTGCTCCCTCCCACACTACCTCTTGGCTCCTAGGTTATTGCCATTATAATTAGTATTAATTATAATGCTATGGCACTTTAAATGCCAATTTCAGTTTGTGACTTAAATAAAAGCAAAACAATAAAACCACACACATTAAAGCAATCAGAAGGATTTTTAATTTGGTAAAAGAGCAAGCTTTCTCTTTATTGAGGTTCCAGATCTCTGCTGCAATTGCTACGAAAGCAGGAAACAAACCAGCAAAGGAACAAACAAAGACTTAAGGCATTCCCTTTTCTCCTTGTGAACCTTTATACTAAGAAGTAGACAATAGCATTTTAGATATGGTAGAAGTACAAGGCCACATGAAACATCCTTTTAGAGGGCTTTTCTTGATGAATTCAATGTAAAAGTCTGAGCAGACAGCAATATTATGATCTGAATACAGAAGTGTTCATGCCAGCTGGAGTTTCAAGGTAGGGATTCTGAATGTGTGAATGATGCCTACAGCTTGCCACCTCTCAGCTAGTCTTTGAATATTAACTCTTCAAATCTAGGGAGAGTTTCCCAGGTAACTAAAAGACCTTTGCATATTTGAGAAGCAAAGTGTTAATGATTGAATGGAGCTGCACTGAATTGTACTGAATATTAAGTCTAACAGTAGCAAGTAGAGAAAATAATTACATTTTAATGTTTTTCAAAATTTGCTGTGCAATTTCATAACTTTTGTATTACTGTGACCTCAAATAACCTTTAATTAAAAAATGGCAATCACAGATTTTCCCTTTCTGAAGGCCCTGCATTCCGCCGAGGAAAGTGCATTCTTTTCTCTATTTCTGTTCTGATTAGTACAGTACTCAATGAAAGGATGAAAAAAAGTATGTTCCTAAATTTATGGGGGATAAAAATCAAAGTTCACTAGGATACACTTTGTTGTTTCTCTGTTATCTTCTCTGTTTATACATGTTTAGTAAAAAATCGGAATTTAATCACACTTGGGGAGGGCCAGGACTAGGTGAGGTCAACTAGGTGCCTAGGACACAGTTTAACAAGACCCTTGCATTTGGGGTCATGCAAGTGTTTGATCCAGCGATGGAGACCCCAGAGCCTATAGGACAGGTTTACTTGTCTATGGTTCGGATCAGTTAAACATGAGCGTAGGGGGCATCATCTCTGGCCCATGCCTGCTAGAGCACTGTGCTACGCTTCATTCATTTATGTATTAATTAACTCAGCAAATATTTATTGAGCATCTGATATGCACAGTAGTCCCCTCTTATCTTCATTTGTGATTTCCATGGTTTCAGTTACCCATGGCCAACTGTAGTCTGAAAATAGGTGGGTTCAGTACAATAAGAGATTCTGAGAGAGAGAGAGAGAATCCACATTCACATAGTTTTTACCCTACTCCGTCACTTTTCTCCACTTGAATGACTCTTATCAAAAGTCACTGACGACCTCCACGTTACTCTGCTGTGCCGCTTTACTACCAACATCCTATTTTCAGGAATATCTTTATATACACAGAAAATAATTAAATGCTTTCCATTGAATAAATGAATTTGGGATTATTTCAATAGTAAGAGAAACTTGTGGATATTAAAAATGTCAATGAAGAAGTTAAAAATAGCTCCATAGGCTGGGAAAGTTGTTTGGATATAGGTCAATAATCCAAAGCCTTCTAAAGAAAGTGGAGGATAAGATATCTGTCAATAAAACAATAATTATATGTGACTCATCAGTCAGAAGTTGCCAAGTTGGAAATTGTCACCAAAGGGACTGTACTATAATGGTGTTTAATTCAGTTATTGCTTCAAAAATAGGAAATACATCAGGATAAATAGCTTATGCCTGCATGGCTTAATACCTAAGTGATGGGTTGATAGGCGCAGCAAACCACCAGGGTACATGTTTACCTATGCACCAAACCTGCATGTTCTGCACATGCATCCTGGAACTTAAAATACAATTTTAAAAAACTAGGAAATATATTGCTAATATTTTTAAAAATCATTATTTCAAAGAAGTTCCTCAAATGGAAGTGATGTCTCTGGAAGCAAGCAAACGGAGGCATGGTCTCATGGCTACCACAGTTGCATGCAAGATATTTCATATAATTCACTCTTCTAAATCACATTTCTAATCTGCTTAGGGTAGTGAGAAAATCAGTCTCAGTCCTTCCTAGGGATTCCAATTCCATCAGGATTAGGCTGAAGTCCTGGAGTGAGGCTTACACAGTCCCCATCTTTCATGGAGTCACCTTTAGCTGTCAGTTCACAGTGGTCATTGCGATACACCTACTTAGAGAAGTTAACAAGGTTGGTTCTTTTTGTTTGTTTGTTTGTTTGTTTGTTTTATTATACTTTAAGTTCTAGGGTACATGTGCATAACGTGCAGGTTTGTTACATATGTATACTTGTGCCATGTTGGTGTGCTGCACCCATCAACTCGTCATTTACATCAGGTATAACTCCCAATGCAATCCCTCCCCCCTCCCCCCTCCCCATGATAGGCCCCAGTGTGTGATGTTCCCCTTCCCGAGTCCAAGTGATCTCATTGTTCAGTTCCCACCTGTGAGTGAGAACATGCAGTGTTTGGTTTTCTGTTCTTGTGATAGTTTGCTAAGAATGATGGTTTCCAGCTGCATCCATGTCCCTACAAAGGACACAAACTCATCCTTTTTTATGGCTGCATAGTATTCCATGGTGTATATGTGCCACATTTTCTGAATCCAGTCTGTCACTGATGGACATTTGGGTTGATTCCAAGTCTTTGCTATTGTGAATAGTGCCGCAATAAACATACGTGTGCATGTGTCTTTATAGCAGCATGATTTATACTCCTTTGGGTATATACCCAGTAATGGGATGGCTGGGTCATATGGTACATCTAGTTCTAGATCCTTGAGGAATCGCCATACTGTTTTCCATATATCCAGAACCTACAAAGAACTCAAACAAATTTACAAGAAAAAAACAAACAACCCCATCAAAAAGTGGGCAAAGGATATGAACAGACATTTCTCAAAAGAAGACGTTCATACAGCCAACAGACACATGAAAAAATGCTCATCATCACTGGCCATCAGAGAAATGCAAATCAAAACCACAATGAGATACCATCTCACACCAGTTAGAATGGCGATCATTAAAAAGTCAGGAAACAACAGGTGCTGGAGAGGATGTGGAGAAATAGGAACACTTTCACACTGTTGGTGGGATTGTAAACTAGTTCAACCATTATGGAAAACAAGGTTGGTTCTTTTGAGGATGGGTTCCCAAGAGCATCTTTGTGGAGGCTAGAAGTTCCTACAACTAACATTTCTTTCTAGTTAACTGTATCAAACTGCTTGTTTTCCTCAGGTTAGTCCTCTACTCAAGACAGAGAAATGGTGGGGCAGGAGGAGTAGGTGGGGATCCCTGAAAAAAATACCCTTTTCCAGTTTTGGATAATCTCCCCCTCCTCCAGATAGACCTCTGCCATGACTAACACTCCTCTTCATCCTCCCTTGTGTCTGCCATTTTAGGCAAATTTTGCTGTACTAACAACAACTTCAAAAGCTCAGTGGGCTTACAACACAAAGGTTTGTTTCTTGCCTATTTCATGTTAGTTGTAGATTGGATATGGCTCTAAATCATGCCTTCTTAGTAGATCCAGGTTGTTGGAGCTGCTCCTACCTGGTCTCAAGGCAGAGGGAAAAAGGGCGATAGCACAACCATGAAATGATCCTTCAAATTCAGTATGGAATTGTATACATCATTTCTGCTCACAATTTATTGTCCAAAATATATCAGATGGCCAAGCTTGATGCTGATAGGTAGGGAAGTACATTACTCACTGGGAGAGGCATTGAAAAATTGAGAACAATAACACAACCTGCTATACTTCCCTGGGGGAACATTTAAGGGAAATAAAGTACGACATCTTTTTTTTTTTCTGGTGGTGGAGAAGTAAAAATGAGAAAATAAAACCGGTTAGCATTTTCTTCCTTATTAGCTCAGTTTGCTGTGTAAGCAAGCACTTTGAAGTTATAAAAAGAGGAAATTTGGGAAAGTAGGGTCTAACAATTCTGTAATATTGCCAATCAGACTCGAATCAACCATTTAATGCATGTTAACTCATTAAAAAGAACAATTCCATGAGGTAGATACTATTTTTCCTCCCCTCCCCCTCTCATTTTTAGAGACAGATGAATTTAGGTATAGTGGTAAAAGTCACTTGTTAAAGAAACACAAGTAAAAATTGTGGGTACAGGATTGGAACCCTAGGTGTTTAGCCCAGGATATAAGCTCTTAACTATTGTCCTACAGTATTATTGAGGATTAGACCTATTCAGACAGTACTTATGGGATCCTAAGATCCTAATAAAAGAATCAGTGGCAATCATCTGGCTTCATTCTATATAATCTTTCTATATATGTCTGAAAATTAGATTTTTTTTCTCTTTATTTCTTTGAAGCTTAAAATCTTGCTGTGCCATTTTGGGATTAAAGCTCAATTAAGAAAATAAAATACCCATGCTATTGGTCTTTTAGTAGAGAGGTTACAACTATAAACATTTACGCTTGGAGTCAGTTATCTTTCCAGATGCTCATCTGTGACCCTTCCTTCATTTATAGGGAGTCTTGAGCCCACAATCCAGGTCCTGACATGTCTTGCTGTGTGCCAGGAATTACTCCCAAATTATTAAGGCTAGACATGCAGATCCACATCAGAAATTCCTGCCCACTGTCCCCTCCCTTCCTTCTATCTTCCTTTCTCTCCCCTATACCTGATATGAGAACTGGCATGTGTGAAAGCAACAATCCCAGCATGCATTGCTGCGAGGACCCTTCCTCTTTCTATCACCTTCCTTTTGCTGTCCTGAGGGAGGGTACATTTTCCAGAATGAAATGCCCCACTGCTGTATCTGTGCTTATCCTCTTAATTCACACATATGCAAACACACAAATCCCAGCACAAACACACAAGGACACATACATATGCCTGCAGGCATGCACACACATTTCTCCTGCTCTTTTGCTTCTAGACATTTCACTTTCTGAATGTTAAATACCAAGTTGCTGAGACAGTACTACATAGGACTGCCTCGAGAAGTAGCATCCAAAATGTAGAGGGATGGATGCCAATTCCATACATCCCATTTCTTCCTTTTAAAGGATTTTTAAAATGCAGGACTTAAATTAAAATTAGCCAGTTGTACTTTCTTTAGAAAATATTAATACTTAGTAGTCTTTTGAAGTTGGTGGTAGAATGTGGAAGAGCCGATGGCTCCCAAGCAGCAAAGGAGCACCTCTGCTTGTTTGCTTTGCTCTTAGTTCTACCACTCTAAACCCACCCACCAAGACTCTGAACCTGTCCACTCCATGCACATAGAGACCTTCTAGCTGGGTTCCGCACACCACCTACCTCCTGCCCATGTGAGCCGAATTTGTGCCTTTGTTCCTCCAGATAACCTTGGCATGATGTCTAATCTTAAGCAATTTCCCTACACAGTCAATGGGCTAAGCCTGAGCACTTCGGGTATGGACTTGCTGCACCCCTCTGTGGGCTATCCAGCCATCCTCCTGGAAACAGCACAGAGAGAGGACAACATTCACCTGGGAGCAGCTACATGTGGTGGGAGTGCTGTTTGCTAAGACCCAGTACTCGGACATTTCCATGTGGGAGTAGGTGGCGCTGAAACTCAACTGGCCCAAGTTCAGGGTACATGTATGGTTTAAGGAATGAAGAAGAGCTAAGTGCCGCCAACCACAGCAGCAACAACAAAGTGGAGGTCAAAACAAAGCAAAACCTGCCATAAAGAAGACATCTCCAGTTCAGGAAAGATACCGAACTTCACGCTTGTGTGTTTTTTTGTTTTTTTGGTTTTTTTTTTGGTCTTGTTTTGTTTTTTTGAGTCTGAGTCTGTTGCCCAGGCTGGAGTGTAATGGCGTGATCTCGGCTCACTGCAACCTCCACCTCCCAGGTTCAAGTGATTCTCCTGCCTCACCCTCCCAAGTAGTTGTAATTACAGGTGCCCGCCACCATGTCCAGCTAATTTTTGTATTTTTAGTTGAGACAGAGTTCCATCATGTTGGCCAGGCTGGTCTGGAACTCTGGAACTTAGGTGATCTGCCCACCTTAGTTTCCCAAAGTGCTGGGATTACAGGTGTGAGCCACCACACCCAGCCAAAATAGGTTATAATAAAAAGCAAAATTCAGAGCAACTGAGTACTGATCTATTAGGTTGGTGCAAAAGTAATCATGGTTTTTGCCATTGAAAGTATGCAATAACATTTGCACCAACCTAATAAAAAGATTACCTTTGGCTGGAGGTGAGCTGGACTGAAACTTTATGACAAAATGTCTCTGGACAAGGAGAGTGAGAGAAGAGAAACAGAAGGACATTAATTCATCTGTAATTTACTGTTGGTGAGCCTAACAGTAAAGAGACTTTGGTCAATTGCTCTGATCATGATGAATTATTAAACTGAGATCATTGTCGTTTATACTTACAAATGTTAAACTTGAAAAAGTTATATATGCATAAACCTTTTCTTCTTGCATTTGGAAGATATATATATCAAAATGGTTCTAGTGTACACAAAAAAGAAAATACTTAACATCAATATGAAACGGAGATGCGCTTTTTTCATTCCTCTATACCACAACTCATGATATGTTCTTCACAGATAACATAAGGGTTTTCTCTTGTTATTGAACTGTGTGCTCTATCATTAGGAAATACAATATTCTGTAATACGTAGTATTCTATAATATACATAGATTCTATATATATTACATATTCTATATAATTACATATTCTATAAAATATATATTATATATTCTATATAATTACATATATAGATGATATAATTTTTATATATTACATATTCTATATGATATGTAATATACAGTATTCTAAAATAGAGGGGTTTTTTTTAAAGTTTCAGATTTTCTAGCAGTAAAATGAGGGACTATAAGTTCTCCATTGGGATAAAATATGTTTCCCTGACATGCCTATAGTTTTTTATTTCTTGAATATAAATAAATTCCTCTAATCTCTGGTAAAAAAGCAAAGTAAATCATGAAACTACAATGGTAGCCCAACATTTTAGTGCTCTAGTCCTAAAACTCTGTTTCTTTCAGAACACTAAAATCATTTAATCATAAGTTGTTAATTGATGTTTTGGGTTGAATTCTCAAGAATACCAACAGAGGAGGGAAATGAGACAGGAAACGGAAGGAAGTCAAGAAAATACGGATTATAAAGAGGGTTTCCTCTGTGGGCACTTGGGGTTTGGTCTCACGGGGCACTCTGGAAGATACTAAAGCACATGCTTTCTACCCAAAAGTCAACTCATTTAACTCTCATCCATCAATGCCTAAGGGCTGCTCCCAAAGGCCTTGATCCCTAGCATTTCCGGCCTCCCTCTCACCTATGAAAGACAGCTCTCAACTGCTTGTAATTATAGGCACATACTGGAATTTTGAGTTTTGAAGGGATATAAGCAGGGCATCAATAGTTTCCATTGTAATTGGTACAATGTTATAAACAGACAGCTGGTTAAATAATTTTGGAATACATAAAAACAATTGCTAGGTTGCTTAATTGCACATCTTTTCACATTCTTTCAGGTATTAATATACATAGTGAATCTCTAAGAGGAGGCTGTAAGTACACAACCTATCCCCAGGCTACTTTACTATAAAACTATTTTTTCATATAAGGTCTACTACACATCCTAGCTTATCAGCTTTACAGATGTGTCATGATCTGAAATGATCTTGTTTACTTTTAATAACCTGTATATTATCTTTCCTGTATAATAACCTGTATATTATTCCACTGGAATATAAGTTTCATGAAGTAGGGACTTTGCCTCTTTTGTCACTACATGTAATTTATACTTCAATATAAAATATACTTAAAAGTGAAAACATAGTCGAATCCTTATATTTGGAAATGGACATTCTCTCTTCTCAAATGAAGAAACTGTAATGGAAATTAGAATGTTTAGAAGTAAATGACAATGAAAATAATATATATTAAAATTCATGGGATATAGCAGTACTTCGAGAAAAATCTATAGCATGTATTAATATATGTGTGTGTACATACTCATGTGAAAGCAGAGTTTGAAGACTGAAAATTCATGAGCTAAGTCCGATTTGAGAAAATAAGTTGTAAAAAGAATAAAGTGATATTTTTATCTGTTTTGTTTTGCATATGAATTGTGAAGTACTCATATTTTATAAAAGCTGATGAGACACCTCTGATGTTTAGTTCATACTAGTGCTACCTGCATGGCCCTTGCTCTTGGGCCATGGTCCACCTGAAGGCATGTAGCTTCTCTCCTTAATGCTAATGTTTGCTTAGTATTTGTCTAGTATATATTTCCCAGTAATTTTCTACGTCTGCAGTATGTCTTCTCTAAACAGAACAAAGCAGTATGTTTTAATGCAAATTGAGACTCTTTGTTTTTGAACCAGCAAGGGCAGCCCATTGGCATTTATTGTGGTTAATACTATATTTGAATGTATTTCTTCCATATGATCTTGTATTTTTTGAATAATTTTTTTCTTCTATTTCTTTCATGTTTTCAATTGGTTTGAGTTTTCTTCCCTTCCGTTTTTACCTGGTTCATTTAGAAGTTATACAATCTGTGACCATTTCTGAATCTGTCAGGTTTTCTAGGGAATAAGCATAGTCTTGCTGGGGGAAACAGTAGCTAGATTGTGTTCACAAAGCTTTACCATGGACAAACTTCCATTGGTCTGTTGATCCTAAGATGGTAATTGTAGGGGTGGATATCCTTCAGTTCTGCACAGATAGAAATAGAAAACAAGGAAAAGATACAAATCTTAACAACAGAAGGCTATGAAATGATGAAAGTGACATTTGGAAGCAATGAAGTAATTACTTACTGATTACTTATTTTAAGTAGAATATAAATGAGCTTGTTGAAAAATTCTTCTGACTAGTGACTTTTTCTTGGATTTCTGACCCTTTTATTTATTTCCATAAAATATTTTAATTGATTTGATACTAGCATAGGAAAGAATCTGTCTAACTAAAACATTCCTTAAATTAGTGTAGACTTATATTTATCCAAATTCTTTGGGACTTAAATGTCTTCCACCTGCAAATACACATATTCTATCTGTTCTGGAAATTTATTCAATCATTGAACATTGAATAGTATATTGAATATTGCCAATGACCATTCTCTCTATTCTCTCCTCCTTAACTCCTCTTAGATAATGTTGGACCTTCTCATCCCATCCTACATGGTGCTCAGAATCTTTTTTTTTTTTTTTTCTCCAACTGTTCATTTATCCAAGCTGCTGTCTGGAAAATTGCTTAGATCTCTCTTTAATTGCAACCATTTTCTCTTCAGTGTGGTCTAATTAGTCAGTACATTGAGGCTTTAATTTAAACCACTTTTTTTTGTTTGTTTCAAAACTTCTAGTTTGATTTTTCTTCACACCTGCTCATTTTTTTTTTCAGAGTCTTGCTATTTTCTGATGGGTTCCATATCTGTCATCATTTCAGATGTGTGTATGTATGTATATTCCAAGTTCTTGGTGGTATTAAGCCTGTTGTTTTTCGTGTCTGATGACTGACTCATGGTGAAGTTTTCCACGTGTTTTGCAATTTTTGAGTGAGAATTAATTTTCCACAAGGTTTGTTTTCCATATAGGGATCCCTCATCTTTGCTGGTAGCTATATCTCATGCATGTACGCGTGTGTGATTTTCTGTTAAGTGCCTCAGGGGTATTACAATAAAAATAATCTATTCAGCTTTCCAAATACTTGTTCCATGAGAGTTTCTGAATTGGCTTAGTTTACCAAGTTGCCAGAATTGAAAGTAAAATTAGATTACTATCTGCATTTTTCAGTGTAACCCTTTTAGTCTCAATAAATCTTTATTTCATGACGGGTATTTCTTGGAGCCATTCTGTGGGTACTTTAACTCTTTAACTTGGCCAATAAAAACACTTGGTCACAGCATAGTGGTTAAAAAGAAAAACAAACTTTGGAGTTAGATTGTCTCCAGTTGGAATCCCAGCTTTTTATTACTAGCTTGGTAATTTTGGCTAAGTTACTTAATCTTCCTGATCCTTGGCTTCTTCATGGAGAGAGAGAGAGAGAGAGAGAGAGAGAGAAAGAGAAAGAGACAGAAGATATACCTGATTAGATTGTGTATATATGTATATATATGTGTGTGTATATATGTATATATGTATATTTTATGTTTATATGTATATGTGTGTATATATATGTTTATATGTATATATGTGCATATATGTTTATATATTCATATGTGAACATATGTGTATATATTTATATATGTATAAATTCATATGTGTATATATGTGTATATATTTATATATGTATATATTCATATATGTATATATGTGTATATATTATATATGTATATATTTTTATATATGTATATATATGTGTGTGTATATATATATAAATACTTGGCACATAGAGTGAATTTTTCATATGTTAGCTCTTTTCTCCTGAACAGAGACAACTTTCCAGGCTTTCCAGGCCATCTTACATATTTCTAAAGCACTATTGTTGCATTCTGAGCTAGGGCCTAAAATAATATATTACAATTCAGTTAAGTTCAGTGAAAACTGATGAAGTAACTATTCAATACCATATTGGTAATGGACTGAATATTTGTGTCCCCTCCAGATTCATACACTGAAACATACCCAAAGTGATGGCATTTAGAGATAGGGTGTTAATGAGATCAGGAGGGTAGAACCTTCACAATGGGATAAATGCCCTTATAAGAAGAGATGGGAAAGAGCTTGCTTCCCTTCTCCTTGTTCTTCTCCTTATGAAGACACAGCAAGAAGATGGCCATCTGGCGCTCACCAGACACTAGATCTTGATCTTGGACTTACCAGCCTCAGAACTGTGAGAAATAAATGTTTGTTGTTTAAGCCACCCAGTATATGGTAATCTGTTATAGCAGCACAAACTGATTTATACATAAATATTGTGCTACGTTTCAAGTTAGGCTTTTCCACCAACAAACTAGCAAATTATATCACCTCCTATGGCCTGTTTCCTTAGGGTAAAGTAATCTTTCAGGTCTCTTCTAACTCTTAAACATTTTATGATTTAATGTGTCGCCAGGAAAGTATACTATTCACATTTTATTTATAAGGGTCAAAGCTATTTCACAAATAGATTCAGGAAGATATAAAAATCCATATCTTTCCCTTTTTGATAAGCTCCAAAGCTTTGGATAGAATTGGTGTTAAGAACAGGGAGAACAGACTGGGGAGCAACTTTGTACTTGAATGATTGCTGGCAGTCCAGTGCAGTCTGACAATGACATTTCACAAATCAATGCAATGATTCCCATCTATCTTTTATCACCAGGGAGATGTACTTCTTGTGAGTGGTAGCATTTCAAACAGGTATTCCCCAGATTCTTATAAAAAGAATAAGATACATGTGAATTGTCATGACTAAAAAGCTTGGATCAACTGGCACTTCACTGTAACAGGAGTTAATTCAAAATAGACATTCATCACCTTTATCACTTTACTCAAGAGAGTTGCAAAGCTACAAAACACACTGGCAAAATCCCTACCAAAAGAAACAACTGCTCAGCAACCACTGAATTATTTGCTGATGTTCATGCGTGGAACACGGAGATATAATTTTACTTCCAATACCCCCTGACTGAAATACGTATTATTTGATTTTAATGTAGCAAACCTAATTTATAGGCATCTGACAAGAAGACAAACCTCCCACAGGCAGAATTGTCTTTGGTTTCTTTGAAACATTTGTGTTATTTTTACAATTGTATATCTGCAAAGAAGAATAATATTTGCTCTCATTCTATTCCCAAGAAAAATTTAATTTTTAAAGCCTTTCGGGGGAAAAAGTAATAATAATACAGGTAATCAAAACATGAAACAAGGTTCAATTTCACTATCATTCCCCAAGATTGCTCCCAATCTAGTGTGTACCAGGAGGGACTAATTCAGTAGATAAACTCAGCAACTACGTGTGCATGAAAAACATCAAAGCAACATTAGTTTGCAAATCATTCCTGAACCTTAATAAAATCATTTCTAATAACAGAACATAGAATGTACAGTGGCCTCTTAGAAGAGTGTGGTTTTGTCTACGTAGATTAAAATATTTCCCTAGTTAGTTGTCAGGGAGAATTAATTTATAATGAGTGTTATACAAAAAAGGTTGAAATAGCTCCTTTGAGAGGACTATTTTATGGATATGTAACCAGAGCTGAACAATTCAAGGCCTTTGCTGGTGCATCAGATTTATAATAAAAGGCAAGCGACAGTCTTTTGGTTCACAGTATTTGTCAGCTCTGATTGGAACCTTCTTCATAAGGTCCTTTTAGCTCTGCTAGCACTTTTGTTTCTTCCAAATCAGGGCTACACACAATTTTTATTTTGTGTGTGTGAATCTTCTATGTTGTGTTTAGTAGTGACCAAATTTAGCAGGCACAAATTCCTAGACAGTCACACAAATGAAACAGAATGGGCAGGCTTGCCATCAACACTAGGGCCTCATGGTTCCATTCCTAAGTTCGACCACCTAAAGATGACAGCATATTGAGATATTGGGTCAGGGTCTGTGTGTGTGTGTGTGTGTGTGTGTGTGTGTGTGTGCGCGCGCATGTGTATGTGTCAAGGGTAGGAAGGAGAAGACAGAAGTTTTTCAAACAGATGTAATGACAAATGCAAGGGTCTGGAGTTAAGAACACCTATGGTGTACTAGACAAATTGAAACATTTTAACCAAACTCAGAGTAAAGTAAAATACAAGCTGGTAAATGGATAGAGCAAAGCTGGACAGATATAAATTTGCATTGGAACTCTAGAAATGCAAGATAAATCTTATTTTTTTATATTTCTAAATTCTCAAAATAGCTCAGTTCCTATCTACAGGATTGAGGGTATCTATTCTCAGTCCCAGTTTTTTGATTCTTTCCTCTTCCCTTGTTCTACTTGAATTCTGGAGTATCCATATTGTAGAAAAGTTAGTGAGGCACCTCTGACGTTTTGTCTACCCTAGCTGCTGCTCCCCTGCTCTTTATCCCTCCTCCACTCCCTATCTGAAGGCCAGCAGCATCACTCTATCCGTGACGAGCACTGCATAGACAGGCACATTTTCCATGGATCCCAAGATACAGCACTCAGGTCTTAGCATTCAAGAACACACATGCATCTAAGGTCCTAACACCCTTTACGGCCTTGAATATAAGCAAAGTTCTGGTCCCTGCCTTTCATGAAACCCATAGCTCTTCTGTATCCTCAGCTTCACAGTAACCAAGAATTGGTTCTTTCTCTGAGATTGGGTCAAATTCCTCTTCTTCTCAAAGTGTCTATTTCTATCCTGTCTTATATAGACCAATGCTTCCCAAACAAAGGCATTCGAGGGTATCTTTAGAGACATTCAAGAAACACATTGGATTTGTTCCCACTATTACTAGGGCAAGGAGTCCAGAAGACAGACACAGCTTTCTTTCCAGAAGATGAATGTAAGAAATGTTTAGTTTTTCACTGTCTTGAGTCTCCCACAGTAGACTTAGAAAGACAATGAAGTGACTCTCCTGCTGGATGAACCATATTAAGGAGTTTGAACCTTACTTTTAGCCTATCTTCAGTTGTTTCCTATAGAAGGAGATGAGAGGCAGCAGCAAAGATCCATCTTCTAAGGGCAGTACATTCCATCTTGGAAGGTAAAGAACCATCCAACATAACAACCAAAGGGTACTCAGCCAAGGAGGCTTCCTTAGGATGCAATGAAAAGGAGAAAGGATGTGGGAAAAGGCAACACTTATCATGCAGGCCAGGAACAGGAAAGAACAATGGAGAATTTTGACCCTTTAAGCTGAAGCAGATGCTGGATAAGTTACTTAGGAATAGGTTACCTTTTAAATCCAGGTTGGTAAAAGCAGCACCCCATCAGAAGCACTTTAGTGCTCCAACCCAAAGATGGGGGAGCAGGTAGCTATTTCTATACTTTCTGCCTCAAGTCAGGGATGTTTCTCACATCCAAGAGAGATGATGAACCTGCCTCCATCAAATGGGGATAAAACGCCTACACCATAAGGTATTTGTAAAAGTAAGAGAGAATATGCCTAAAGTGCATAGTTACAGTTACTGGGCACAGAGTAGGCACCTAATAAATGATAAGCAGTCTTACTTTGCTGCGTTGTCAACTCCCCAAATCCCTCCAATGGCCACATAATACACAATCACCTTTTTCTTGTTTTCTTTATTGTTTTAATTAATAGATTGGCCAGTGGTTTGTTTCTTCACATTAAATAGACTTTTCCTGCCAAATTCCATTACAGTAGGCAGGTGTTCTCACAGCCCTAAGTTAGCTGTAAGTGATTCTGTATCCTTACTGGAGCATCCAGCTTCACAGTCCACACCAGCATGAAGAATTTTGGAGCTTTAAACTCTTTTATTGATGAGTCATGAGTAGGTCAGAACTTACATCCCTTGACACTTGGTGCAACAATTTCCCATGAGCTTTCTGCCCATGAGCTTTCTTCCCATTTCTCTTTTTCACAGACTGAATGTTTTCTTGTCTGAGATGATCCCAATGGAATTAACCAAAGCAGCCTAGAACCAAATGAGGGAAGGAGTATGTTTCTAGTACCTGCCTCTGCGATGTAATATGACCTCCACATGTGCTCTGGGACACACAGTGGTGCTCCATTCAGCTTCTGCAGCTGCTGAACTAGTGCCTATTTCAAGGAAAGACTAAATTCTTCTTTCCCCAATGAACTGCATGATGAGAAAAAACAAAAGTCTTATTCACTTGGAAGTCCTTCGTGTGCTCGAAATACAAACACTATGAACATTAGTTACAGATGCAGAAAGCCTGACATGAATAATCAATGGTATCTCCCCAACCACCCTTACCTAGCTGCCCATGGAAGCTTTATCCTCTCTTTTCAAAGCACTTTCAAAGTTTCAACTTTTTTGATTTTACAAAAACTATTGTGAAATATATCATTCATATAAAAAGAATACATCTAATGAGAATAATTTTAAAGACTAATAATTATGTAAATTTTCATAAAGTTTTCCACCCAGATGAAGTAATGGAGCATTGTCATGAACCTTACAGTCCCCTGTTGGTCTCCTCCTGAATTATCTTCCTCTCTATCTTCAACAGATGTGATCACCACTTTGAATTTTTTGTTAATCATTCTTGCTTTACTTTCTCAAATGATTGTATTAGGGTTGTCCAGACTAACAGATTAGTAGGATGCCCATAAAATATAAAAAACTATTTATCATAAGGAACAGACTCACAATTATGGACACTAACAAGACCCAGTATTTTCAGGGTGAGTCAGCAAACCAGAGGCCCAGGAAAGCAAGGATGTGGTCACAGTGTGAAGGCTGGCCGACTCAGTGCTCAGGAAGAGTTGATGTATCCGTTGGAGTCCAAAAGCAGGAAAAAAGCTGTTGTCCCAGTTTGAAAGCCATCAGATGGGAAGAATTCTCACTTGTCTGGGGGAAGGTCAGCCTTTTTATTCTACTCAGGCCTTCAGTTGACTGGATAAGGGCCACCTATATTATGGATGACAGTGTGCTTTACTCAGTCTACTGTGTTAAATGTTAATTTCATCAAAAGTTCCTCATAGAAACATCCAGAATAATGTTTGACCAACTATGTGGGCACCCCATAGTCCAGTCAAGTTGACACATAAAATTAGCCATTCTATGGTTATATTATATATGACTGTACCCCTAAACAATAAATATTCTGTTTTGCCTCATTTAAAACTTTACAATAAATAGAATCATCGTGCATATATTTTTCTGTTATTTTCTTTCACTCAGCATCAGGTTTGTGGCATGATTGATTCATGTAGTTTATTTTTTTCCCCCTTCCATTTTGTATTCTGTCTGATAAACTACAATGAATTTATCCACTCTGTTCTGATGAATATATCAATTGTCTACAGTTTCTTTACAAGTCTTAGAATAGCTGCTATGACTATCTTGGTGCAAACCTGTTGCTTTTGGTTGCGTTATTCAGATCGGGTCTATCTCTACTAGTAGTTAAGATGTAGACCAGGCTACTGTAGCAAAGCCCAACAGATCTGTGACTTACACAAGGTAGAAGTAGTTCTCTCTTCCAAAATAGTGTAAGCATCAGTAATCCTGGGCTGCTACCTACTGTACCTTGAATAGGTACAGTACATATGCATACACACCTCTTGCCATATATAACCCAATGCTCCCCCTCTAAGGACCGCAGTCCCTCCCTGAAATCTCATGCAGAAGTGTGGAATCTCTGAGTGATGCCCTGTTCACACCACTAGGTCTGGCTATGGGACCCCGCCACCCATCAATACAGGCTATTTATATGTCCACCCTCTTCACACTCCTACACAGTAGTAGAAGATAAATAAGAGAATGACAATAAAAACTCTCCAAGGAAAGGGAACATAGGGGACATCCAGCAGTCACTCCTTCATAGGAAAAGTTTAATGCTGCTGGGCAGGCTTTGTGGAGACTTCCTATCCCGGCAGTGGAGAAAGATTCTTGCTTAGCTCATGTGGATCCTATTGTTTTATGTTTCTGGCAGAAACTCCTTTGTCTTTTGCCGACTGGCTTTGCCACTAGAAGGTGCTTTCCTGTCTATTTCACATCCTGTGGTCACATGGAAATGGCTATTGGAAAATGCTTTCTTCTTGGGGAGGCAATGATATTGCTGGCAATTCCTGCTCATCCAGACTTGGGGGCTTGACTCCTTAAAGGAGTCAAAAAGCACAGATTTTTGCAGGCTGGACATGTCAGGGTTTTGGCAAAATTCCCTTAGGCATCTTAGACTGCTGGCTTCAGGTCAGTTTCATGTTAGAGTGACCACAGCCAAAGATCTTATGTCAAACAGAACTGTTCAAGTAGTGCATTGGGTATGCTGGTTAGCCACAAACAGATTACAAATACACCCAAGATATTATTTCCCTTAGCCTCTGTTTGGGATGGCTGGAGCACACAGGCCGGTCACCATTGGCCGTGAGTAGCCTCATTCAGGTATGCCTATGGAGACACAAAGGTTATAGTATATTATAGGGGCATGATGTGGACATAGCTGGAAAGCACTAATCTAAACAGAGTTTTCCAGTTCTGGAGTTTTATTAATGATCTCTGTGTTTTGCCAATCCCACTCTACTTCAGTCTATTGGCAGTTACCTTGAAGTTATTCAAGATAAAGGAATTGAGAGGGAGGGCTGTGTCAGCATGTGGAAAACCTGCCAAAGAATCTCAGGAGATAGATTTACCAGATGACTTGCTGCAGGCCTGCAGACTCCAGCCTGCTGTGTCTGCATTCTCAGAGCCTACAGTGCACCTTCCAAGGGCATGCCACCGAGATTCTGTTCCTACAGTTCCACTTCCAGGGTTGAAATCTGCATGTGTTATGATACTGATACTGTATCAAAGACTCAAACCAGTCAGGAGTTTACTTCCCTCTTATGTAGCAGGGATCACATAATCAATCCAAGAGGTTTATAGTGTCCAGGGCCCACATTCCTATCTTATTGGTCTTCCCCTCGACACATGCCTCCATCTCATGGTTCATCTCTAGCTCCTACCTTCACATATTTATTCCAGCTAGCAGGAAGGGAAACAGGAGGGACCTGGACAGACCACATTTTCCTTTTAAGGGTATTATCCAGAGGGGGTACTTGTCACTGCTGCATTTTTTCCTTTACCAAGAACTTGGTCAAATGGACACACCTGGGTATCAAGGAAGTTGGGAATTGTGGTCTTTATTCTGGATAGCCAAATACTTGTTTCAGGAAAGGAAAATAGCTCGACATATCAGGCTGAAAGTAACTGTGACTGTCACCATCCTTATTTTTCTTTGCTTTATCTAGATATGATTGAGCATGTTTTTAAAATATTCTACTATGCCAGTAGATTTGCCAATTTCTCCTTGAATTCTACTAACTTTTGCTTTATATTTTTCTAATCTATAGTATTAGGGTATTCAAAGTTAGAAATGTTATATCTTCCTGGTGAAATTAACCACTTGTTAACATGCTGTGATCTTTATCTCATACTATTTTTTGGTATCAAATTCTATTTTGTCTAAAATTTTGTGTTGCCTTCTTCTTCCCTTTTTGTGGTATTTGCCTGATGTATCTTTTTCTATTGTTTTACTTTCAATCATCTTAAGTTTTCAGATTTCTAGTATAAACAGTATATAGCAGAATTTTTAATGTATATTCACTCAATGGACTAGTACTATATTAATATATTCATGTAATATTTAACATACACGTGGCTTGTTTCCAGTCTTTTGCTATTACAAATAGAGGTGCAATATTTAGCCATGTGCTGAGATTAATTTGTATTTTTTTTCTGATATATCTTTGGAATAGATTCTTAGATATGGGTTGATATGTAAAAGAGTAAGTGCCTATGTTTTGTACTAGATATTCTCCTCCCCTGAGGTGAAAACATTTTGTGATACCAAGTGCAATAGATTAGAACATCTATTTCTCTACAGCAGAACAGCAGTGGAGAAGGAGGCAGTCTGGTATTTTTGTCCATTTAGTAGTTGCAAAGTATAATCTCAGTATACTTTTAATATGACCGAAGTTTATCATTTCGCTATATGTTAAGGAGTCATTTGCATTTCTATTTTCTGTGAAGTATCAGCAATACTTTAAATTTTTGACCTGAGGATCTTTGGTCTTCACATTTAAATCCATGTTTCGGTATCAGGTGATAGAAGGCTATAGTAATGAATTCTCAGAGGAGACTTTTTTTTTCCCGATACACCCAGAGCCAAGAATAAGACTGAAACTTCTACAGAATGGAGTTGTGGCTAGTTCACCTCCTTAAGGTCTCACTCTTATGAGTCTTGGCTCTCTGCAGTGTTTTCTAACCTGTTCTTTTCTCCTTGAGCTCCAGGTTTGTTTCTTGAACCCTCTCATATGTAAAAGAATAGCCTCCAGCCTCCAGCACCCTGGGGATACAGGCCTTAATGCCTCTTTAGCTAATTTTGAAGCAATTATACCTACTTTATATCTAGCCTATAATGTTTTTCTTCTTACTTTATTGGCTGTTCAGCTATGGTTAAAAATAGTTTTTGGAAAATAATTTTATTCTACATTTTCAAGTCTTGAGAAACAGAAGAATATTTTTGGTAGAGGTAGTCTATAATATTGCAAAAAATGAAAGCCTTCAGTGTTGTATTTTTATAAACATATAAATGAATATTTGTTTATTGACTAGACAAGTGGAAGCTCTATAACAGTTTTTGAATGAATACAAGTGAATGTGAACAATACAAAGACGATAGTGATGAACAGGACAGTGGAGATACTAGAGATGGTATCCAGAATTAAATTCAGACTCCAGGACACAGCCATACCCTGACAGGTCTGCAGGCCCTGAGAGGTTGTGTGTTTGTGCGAGGAATCAATACTAAACTGAAGTAGTAGCTGATGTGGCAATGTATAAGCAACAAAGATCAACTGAAAAAGTGAATTAGCCATGGTTATTGACTAGAAATAAAATAATAAAGTTATTATCATTTCCAATTTATTTAAGCACTGGAGATGTGACAAGGAAGAAAATCTGACGTGGGCATTATTAAAGGACAAAAGAAGACATTGAAAGAATCATCCCACGGGTGGTTGAACAAAAGAATGGTAAAATCAAAAAGTGATCTATGGCCTGCTTCCTGCCAAGATGGAATAACAGGACTTGATTATACTCCCTCTCCACCCTACACCACCCTCTACTCTTAAGAGCTAAATAACAGAAAAATATATTGTAAAATGTTTTTCAGACATTAGATAACAAACAGTGCAAGACAGTGGTCTCTGAGAGAGTATAAATAAACAAGGTGAAGCCTACCATTTCCCCATCCTATAGCTTGTAGAATGTTCCCAGGCCATAGTACAGCAAGGGAAAACCCAGGCAAAGCCTTGAGTTCTCCTTGAGTTGAGGGGTGGAGATGGGAGTTTTCAAGGCTGAGAGATTCTGAATTCACAGCCCAGGGTACCAGAGAAAGGAGGTCCACAGAGAGAGAGAGAGAGAGAGAGAGAGAGGGAGGGAGGGAGGGAGAGAGAGAGGGAGGGATGGAGGGAGGGAAGGGGAGTGAGAGAGAAAGAGAGAAAGAGAGATCCACTTGCTAACTAGCTTATGCATATGACAAAACCACCTGAGTTCAGGGAAAGAACTACCAAAAAGGAGAAGGTAAAGCAACCCCTGGAATGAACATAGGGCTGGGATCATTTCTGTTCCCACCTGCCAGAGCAGACAAACCTTGTAACTCACGGAACACTAGGTAGAGTACTCAGAAGGCTATGCTTCTAATAGCAGAGCAAAATCAGGCTTAGAATAAAGGCTCTTCTGGTCCCACCTCACAAAGCTTAAAAGCAAGCCTCAAAAAGATCCAAGAATTTCCAAGTAACTTTGTAAATTTCAAAATATTTGGCATCTAAATCTATTAGATGTCAAGTGCTCGCCAACTACACGTGACTAGTGGCTATCATACTGGAAAATATTTAGATCCAAGAGTATCTTGATCTTTGCAGAAAGTTGACCACACAAAGAGTTGATCAGGCCATAGATCACGCAAAGAAGCAGGAAAGTATGATTCATGAGCAGAAAAAGTCAACTTATCAAAGCTTACCTGGAAATAACAGAGGTGATAGAATTAGTACCAAGTATATTGAACCAGTTATTACGACTGCATCCTATATGTTGAAGAAGTCAGAGGAATACATGAGCATGTTAAGGAGAAATCTAGAATAGATGAAAAAGTTTCCAGCTGAACACCTATGTATGAAAAACACAATGTCTGAGATGAAAAATAAATAGAATGGGATTAAAAAGATGTGTCAAACTCAAACAATGAAATTCAGAAGAATTGATTCAGAGTTTATTTGAGAACAAAGCATGAAGATGACCCCTGAGAAACATGGATCCCAAAGGAATGAGGTCACTGTTCAAGAGTGGGGAAGTTAAAGTTTCAGTCATGTAAGCAGACACAAACATTTTTTTAAAGAAAAATGCTTAAGTTTATTAGTCAGGGAATTGAATCAATAAATATTGATCTTTAGCAGGAAACAAGTAAAAAAAAAACTTCTATTGCTAACGGAGATATGAGGGAAAATATTCTCATGCCTTGTAGGTATGATTTTTTCCCCCATAATATTGCTAATGTGATGACCCCAGTAGTTTCTATTCAGGGAGAAACATGTTGTAATGAAAAGTTTGGTTTATTTGTACTTGGAATACTATTATGTGGCTTAGCCACTTAACAGTACCATGTCTCAGACAACTCATGATTCTCACGATTCTCTGCCGTGGGCTTCAGTTTATTCATCGAGACAGAGAGTTTCATCTAAGTTATCAGATAAAACTCTTCAATCTAATTTTCCTCATAGTGAGTGGAAGTAACCATCCTTAGGTGAGTACTTTTCTCTGAGGCTGAATATCAGATAACGTGTAGACAAGGTTTTTGGAAAAGATACAGCGGGATTCAGAGAATATTAGGACAAGCCATGAGTTTTTCAAGTACCAGAGTCCGAGAATAAGTTCTATAAATTTTCTAAATGTAAATTGCAGTAAAGAAGGGGCTTGTAAAGAAGGGTCGATTTCTTGGTTGCATTTGTTTTTGGATCTGTTCTGCAGGCACAGAACAGCACTCTCCAGCAGAACTTTCTGCAAAGATGAAGATGCTCTTGGATCTAAGTATTTTCCAATATAATAGCCACTAGTCACGTGTAGTTGGCGAGCACTTGACATGTGTTAGTGAAACTAAGGAACTGAATTTTTAAATTTTATTTAATTCTAATTAATTTAACTTTCAATTTAAAAAGCTACACGTGGATAGAATAGTACTATATTGGACAGGACAAGAAGCTAGGCTACACACACCTATTATTAAATGTTCATGTGAGGTAGATTATAACCAGATGCCAAAGAGATTCCAACAATGTGAGGTTTGTATTTGCCAAGGCTAAAATGAATATTAAAAAGTTTTTGGTGAGGCAAAGAATAGAAAAAGGGAACTATTAACAGAAGATTTTAAATTTGAGGAAATTTACCCAAAGAAGACAGTAGAAGCTAAACATTCAGACTTCTCCGCCAGAAGTCCACACGTGCTGGCCTAGGTGCTTTCTCAGGTCAGCTTTTGCTTTATTTGCAGACTCCTTGCTGCCCAACACAATGTTTCCATTGCAATCCACGTCTTCATTCCTCTGGAAGTTGTAGCCTGGACCCTACTCTTTTCTCTGTTGTGAGTCTCTGACATGGGCTTCAGTTTTTTAGTTAAGACAGACAAATTTTAGCAGGATTACAACTTTTTTTTTTCTTTTTTTTTTCTGAGACAGCGTCTCACTCTGTTGCCCAGGCTGGAGCCCAGTGGTGTGATCTCAGCTCACTGTAACCTCTGTCTCCCAGGTTCGAGCGATTCTACTGCCTCAGCCTCCCAAGTAGCTGAGATTACAGGCATGCGCCAGCATGCCCAGATTTTTGTTTGTTTGTTTTTTGGATTTTCAGTAGCAGCAGAGTTTCACCATGTTGGCCAGGCTGGTCTCAAACTCCTGTCCTCAAGTAATCTGCCCGCCTCAGCTTCCCACTGTGCTGGAATTACAGGTGTGAGCCACCGCCCCCAGCCACTACTATTTTTTTTTTCTTTTAAGACCAGAGCACAGGGTATAGCAATTTGGTTACAGATTGCTACATTCTAAGGAAGATTACTTTATTACTCCATGATAAGGGGTAGGGTAATGATCCTAGGAAGTCTTAACTCTGGCACCATTTGGTCTTCCTAATTATTTACAGGAGAAAAAGGCAGAAGTTGCAGCTACACGCCTTGTGACTCTGCCTGCAGAGCCACATGCCTCTTAAGGCTCAGAATAATTTAAAGTTCCAACAGCTTTAAGTTTGAATTCATTAATTTCACAGATGCTAGATATTACAGAAGAAAATAGTAGTGAATTTGAAGATACACAGCAGAAACTATCTAAAATGAAATACAGAGAGGAAAATATCTGAGAAATAATGACCATCAGCTGTAGGACAAGTAAGTGTAGCTAATATGTTTATAATTTTGATGGGAATGCTTTGTATCTTGATTTTGGTTGTGGCTACATGACCATGTTTTCAAAATTGCAGAAATGTACACTAAAAATAGGGTGGATTTTTCTTCCATGTAAATTATAACTTGATAATTTTAAAAACTAGAAAAAAAAAGTGATCAGTAGCAAGCAATTAAACCAAGCTGAACTTCTAGCAAAATAATGCAGGAGGACTCTGCACGTGGTGTATCTTCCTCCATGTTCAATGTTCTATGCTTTTCCTTTCACTGTTTTATGAGCAGAAAGACCGAGGTTCCCTGTTCTGGCTCTTTCTTTATTAATGGTTGGGACTCAGACATATTACTTAACCTTTTTGGGACTCATCTTGAAAGTGGAGGTGATTTAATTCACTTCCTAACTTAGTTCTACATTGAACAATACTCATTGAGTGCTGATGGAGTGCCAGGTACTGTGGGAAAAGAGACTTACTGACTGTCTTCAAGGGGCTGAGTCACAGAATCACAGGATAAACAGAGCATATCTCTAAAACACTCAGAGATCCTCTGGTCTAACATAAAGCAACTGATGTCCCAACAATGAAAATAACTTCTTGCTCAAGGGTTTTGAATTCATTACTGTCAGAGCTGTGAGTACAACCCGTCTCCTGTCTAAAATGCAGACCTATTGTTATTGATATGGTTAAAAATAAAAAGCTGTTCTTGTCCCTCCAGCAAAGGTTATTTTCCCTTTAATTTTGAGACGGTAAATCAGTAGATGCTTGCAGAAGCCAGGAGTACGGATTAGTGCTATTATTATTTTACCTGGACTGTGTTTTTAAAGAATTTCAATGTAATCTACATCTGAAAATACAGGAATTTTACATAAAAATTGGGATTTTTTAAAAAAAGAATTTTAATATCTGGCTCTATTGGCACTGAAACTCACATTCTGATGGGGTGACAGTCACTGATGGGGTGACAGTCACTGAAAATAAATAGCTTTTCTAATTAGATAAGACCCAGGATCTCCAGTGGCCATAGTTCTTACCCACTCACTCTACCTCTTTTATTTGTTTCCTGTTTGGTCCCTAAAAGACATTATATTTTACAATCCCTGCCTTAAATTTATGAGACTGCTCCCTAATGCCTGATTGTAGTTACCATCCAGCCAAGATTATTATGGGCACCACAGTGTTCCCAGTGAATTGCCAAGGCAGCCATCAACACAAAACATCAGCAATATGGGCCTCATGCCATGCTATGATGATACTCAGCGGCTAAGGAACCTCAAGGCAGCAGCTAGGCTTTTGCAGCTGCATTCATAGATATAGGAGGTAGATCAATATATATAAATAAATGCTAAGGGCATTGATCTTCTATATTTGATTTGTAAATTAATTTAGAAAACTTTGATTTATTTCCATTTTTCCATTAAGGGGCCAATACAGCAAGGTATAATTTCCTTTGTTTTTTTTCTAGCTTTTTCTTTCTGGCTTTGCCTCAGAGTTCAATCTAGTTTCATAAATCTGCATTACAAGGCAGCACAAACACAGAAAGATCACAGTAAGTCAAACTGACTCCCCCCAACCTTGGTTCTTTCTTTACTAGTACCACAGAAACATTTAAAGCATTGTTAAGCAAATCTGGCCACATTCTCTGAAGTGCTTCATAAAAGGATAAACTAGATTATGCCTCAGAGTTGATGTGCCCTGTCTGGATAGCTGGCTACTCAGGGAGGTTTTAACCTCATTACTGCAATAAGTTAAGCAGTTTCAACATTGTGCCAAAATACAGCCCCACAGCCTGTAGCGTGAATGCCTCTCTGGAAAGATAAATCCGAAGTATCAGAAGAAGCTGGATTTTAATAGCAGAGCCCAGACAGGCAGTGTGCAAACCTAACTCCTATGTCTGTTCCTGACCACAGATTCAATGGAGTTGGGAGCCCAGGGCTGGTGTGGAATCTACAGATAAAGGAGAAAGGAAGAGCTTATTGCATGACATTAAATTGGGTACTGAGTTGAGTAGTGTGCCCCCAAATTTATGTCTACCTGGAACCTTGATATGTGACCTTTTTTGGTAATATGATCCTTGCAGATGCAACTAGATAAGATGAGGTCATACTGGATGACTATAAATCCAATCACTGGCATCCTTATAAGATGAGACACAGAGATATAGTGGAAACACACACAGGGGATAAAAGGGCCATACCAAGACAAAGGCAGAAATTAGAGTCTGCAGCTACAAGCTGAGGAACACCAAGGATTGCTGGCCATCACCTGAAGCTAGGAAGAGGCAAAGAAGGATGCTTCTCCAAAGGTTCAGAGGGAGCAGGGCTTTACTCAAGTCTTGATTTTTGGATTTCCAGCCTCCAGAACCGTGGAAGAGAAAATTTCTAATGTTTTAAGCCATCCAGTTTGTGATCATTTGTGAAGGCAGTCCTAGGAATGTAATATAAATTGTAATGCAAACACGCAATCAAAGGAGAAGGGCTGCTGATGATGCTGGCCAATATTGGACTTGGTCTGGAAGCAAGTTCAGGACAAGGGTGGCCCTTAGAGTGTGTAGATTCTCAGCAGAAAGAATGAGATGGAATAAAGACTTGGCAACACTCATTAGGATTGTAATATGTACCACACAATATATGACATACAATACTCCAAAGCCAAATTTTAAGGCTAAATACAGATATCTGAGATAATGCCTTTCTTTCATCGTCATGCTCTAAACCTGTGGAAATGCTAATGCCCCAGCTCTTATAGTCTATAAGTCCATAAAAACTCACCTTAAAAAGCAGTGCCCTGATGAGAAGCACAGAAAGAAAAAGAGATGTCAGAAGGAGGATAGAGAAGTGAGAAAGGAGAAACAGAGAGATACAGAACGCTAACATGATGTGATTAATGTGGTTCAATCCTAGAATGAAGTTGCGGTCAAAAGAACATAATCCAGGTAATCAAAAGCAATTGAGAAGTAACTGAAGTTCTTTAGCTGTATCTCTGGAGCAATATAAAAGGATTCACTATTTCTAGCAATATTTGTTGAAATCCCTTGTCTTTTTCTCTGCTCTGAACACTGCCATCACATGGCGTAGTTGCTTTCCTCAACTCAATTCTTCAACCTCTCCAACTCTTCCTTTTAAGTGCCTCCCAGGCTCCTCTTTTCTTCTTTTTATCCAGATTCTCCATGATGAAAGCCTGAGAGTCAGTCTGTCATTATAGGACCTTCACTGGGGTGGGGCGGAGGTAAAAAGGCTGTGAAGAAGTAGATAGATTGAGTAGGTCAACCCACCATCCTCTTCACTAAATAAGGGCTTTGGGCAAGACTGACGACATCCAGAAATGAATGATTTTGCCTGCCAGTACCTATATGGGTATCAGATTATATTTTGAAACATTAACCCATGCTTCTTTGACTGACATGTCCCACTGCTCCGAACCTTCTTCTCCCACATTCCCCAGTTCAGGTAGCGCTGTTACAGCAGAGAGAAATGAAGAAAAAATATCTAACTTTTGAGTTTTAAAGTCAATATCATAAATAGTGATAGAGACATTCGCTTGAAAGAAAAGAGTTTTTAAATTTTTTATTTTTACTATTGGAAAAATGTAGCTATCCAAATGCATGATGCAGTAGTGTGTTTAATCTGTCTCTGAAGTGATAGAGATCTTCTGGACTTGCTGATATGGGGATGGGAGAGTCAGAGGGCAAAATAGTAAGATGCTGATGAGTATGCCTGGCACTTCTCCATCTGGGGCTTGGCCTAGAGAGGGTGTGGCCATGGGGCCAGGGGCTATGTCCCTTCAGCTTACTTCTGCTCTCAGAAGTTCTAATGAGGGAGCAAAGACTGACCTTACAATGGCGGCATTTTAGGACAAGTGACAAGCTTCCTCTGTTAGTCTTCCTACCTTCTCCCTCAAGGTTTTGTCTTAGGATGTAATAGATCTAGAAACAAGTATTAACACCTCCAGGGGGCAGTGGTCATTCAGCAAGGTGGGGTAAGGGAGCAAGAGCCAAAGAAGGGACCCTGGGACCGTCTCCTTAAAATTTGCACCCCACTCACTTCACCATGCATAGCTCTCTCTTCAGGTCCCCACCTATCAGTAGTTAATATGCCCCATTATTGCTAGCTTCAGGGCACTGCACTTTTTCTCTTGGTTTTCTAACAGCCTACACACTCCTATTTATTATTAAATTCTGTTCTAATTACCCAACTGGAGTGTGCCATCTGTTTTCTTCTGCTAGTCTGACCGATACACTTATTTTAAGTCCTCAATATGTAACCTTCAGTATTATTATGGTAGGACAGCTGGCCCTCAGGACCATCTCTAAATGTCTCATTTGAACAGGGCTGCTTGAATAGCTGAGTGTTCCAGTCATTTTCAAGAGTGCTATTCAAATTCGTGCACTTTTTCAGCACCTGCCTTCATCAAATGACACTGACCTTTGTGATAAAAACATATTTGCATTGCCTCTAAGTTATACTTTGAAGAATCTGTATTCTACAATAGGACAGAGTCAACTGAGCACAGCATCATTCCAGCAAATTAAGCAATATAACTCCCCCAAATCAAAGGTTTTTCCCCAACCAACTTTACACCTGGAGTGTAAACTTCCATCCTAACCTTAGTCAAATGCTTTTAAAAGCAAGCTGCATTTGACTGGGGGAAGAAAATTTAAAAAAAAAAAAAAAAAACTAAGTCACTGTGAGATCCATTTTCCATTCTTGTTCTTGTTAGTAAACAGTTCAAGTAATTTCTCCCAAGGATGATTAATTATAATTTTATTCATAAAGTTTGGGCTTTTATTATATGATTCCTTGTGAAGCTATCTTTATGGAGAAACAGCATTGTTAAGTAAGTTTATATTCCCTGAATGAGACATCACTCCGAATATGAAATAAGATTAAACTTGACAAGCTTTTCCCCCAAAGTGGTTTGTTCTTGTTTTCATACATATGTAAAAATTATATTGTGGGAGCTACACACAAACCTCAATACAGCAAGTTCCATGATGTGGTGATTAGAATAAAGTTATGGAAAACTATTTGCTTTCAATCTTAAATATATCGTAAACAATTTAGAGGGCTCAGATGAGCTAAAGGCATCTCGGCTCTTGCTAGATTTTAAAAAATCTAACTACTTCCACGAATATCTTCTAGTATCCTCTTGTTCTACTTTCACTTCTATGAGATCAACTCTGTGGTTGCTGCTGTTAAAGGATACAAAATCATGGCTAGCCAGGAGGAATAAGTTCTAGAACTCTACAGCACTGTAGGGTGACCAGAGTTAACAATAACATACAGTTTCAAACGGCTAGGAGGAGGATATTGAATGTTCCTTAAAAAAAGAAATGAAAATGTTTGAGATGATGGATATGCCAGTTACCCTAATCTGATCACTATACATGACATGTATTGAAACATCACTATGTACCCCATAAATATGTACAAATAGTATGTGTCAATAAATTTTTTAAAAATCTCAATAATGAATGGATTATAAACTGAAGTAATACAAACACTTAATTGAGAAAGAGAATTCTATCTTAGTGACCACTAATCATGAGCCTATGCTCTGATCATGAGAAGACTCCTGGGTGAGTCTTCTCATCCTTGGATGTAAATACAGAATGGGGATGAAGCCCAGACTCATCCACCATGCCTTCCCCTTTCTTCTGCTTCTTCCGCTTAGCAATTCACTTAGTAATTATCTTCCTCAGCTTCCCCGGCTCTAGTAGTAATGGGATTAGTTAATTTTGATCAGAAATATATCAGAACTCCAGCCCTCCAAGTAGTAGGAAAAAATGTCTTGCAAATTGCAAGACACTGGAAAATCAGAGTGCAAGCTACCAGTTTGAATTGCTGAAAGCTACCAGTTGAATTGCTAAGTGCTGGCAACCATTGTCAAAGGAACAACTCTCTGCAGGAGAAGAGAGTAAAGCTGGCATGATAGGTGCTGAGCAAGAGCATGGTAACATGATGCCGTGGGTTCCCATGACATCAATGACATAAACTCCAGCCCATGCTGGTTATGAGAGTCAATACTTCTCCTTTTGTTAAGGCTGTTTTAGCTGCTTTTCTGTAATGTCCAGCTGGTGGACTCCTGACTAATTCAAAGACAGGAGACCTCAGCTGGAATTTAGGTTTATTCATTCAATTACAGAGCTATGTCTCAGGTACACCACTGAGGCTGTGGGGCTCAATTTCAGGCCCAGTCTTCAGAGAGCTTGTTTTCCCGGATGCAAGAGTGAAACCACCTCTAAAAATCTGAAGTGAATATTGTCCTTTGAGACCTAAGACATAAAACAGTGGGCCAGTGTAGAGAAGAGATTATATCAGAGATTATATTCCCTCCTAAATTGGAGTTAACCCAGTTGTAAAGGCAAAAGTAGAAGAGAAAGTGAATGAGAGGTAGGGATGGAGAGCATGAGGTAGAAAGGTGCGTTCTAAACTCTAATGTGCACTCAA
The DNA here is from genome assembly GCF_047675955.1 of Chlorocebus sabaeus. NCBI lineage: Eukaryota > Metazoa > Chordata > Mammalia > Primates > Cercopithecidae > Chlorocebus > Chlorocebus sabaeus. Next base: position 21,907,633 of record NC_132915.1, read on the forward strand.
ATCCCTGAACCGTATTATAATGAGCAATCCGATTCAGTAGATCTGGAATGAGGCTGACATTCTGTATTTCCAACAAGCTTCCAGGTGACACCCATGCTGCTGGTCCCCCTTACAACTTTGAGTTGTAAGGTGCTTCAGAGTACTTTAGGGAAATGAAAATGGCCTAACAGACAGACTAATAATAATAACAGCAATAACAATAATAATACCTGATGGATGCTGCTATCATCTAAAGAAAGAATACATATGTCAGAAAGGTAAGGAAGAAAGTGGGCAGCAATGAAGTATAGACAAAGAGTCAAAAAAAAAAAACAAACCAGAATCACAAAAGCAATGTCCAAAAGAAGCACTATCTTCTGACAAGAAAAAAACCCACTTTGCAACTAATCCCTGTAGTGAATATGAATACACTGGTTTCTCTATCTCAAGTGAAATTAAAAATTAAACTTTTGTAATCCATAGTTAACTTCCATACTCACGAAGCAACCAATTGAATTTTATTTACCTTTTTGTATGACTTTTCAATAGGAAGAAAATGGGCTTTTCATGCAAAAAAGAATAATCCGCTCCTCATGAAAGCTCTGCTATTCACTGTAAATTTTGAAATTGTTATGGTGTTTATAAATAACATGTCCTTGTGAGTTTGATTTGTGTAACTCAGCATCCGTATGTCTAATCATATTCGAAGAGTTGAATTGGAGCTTATGAGACCATAAAGTTGAGCATGTTTAAACCACCAAGTTTAAGTGCTAACACTTGGGTCTATTGGCAAACATTAAATACTCACCTACTCACCCCAGACACATCTGACATTACCAGATGCTTTCTTTGAAATTTAACATGTCCCATAAAACAGTGGTTCAGGACAGTTTCCTCTTTTTTTTTTTTTTTTTGAGACAAAGTCTGGCTCTGTCGCCCATGCTGGAGTGCAGTAGCATAACCTTAGCTCACTGCAACCTTTGCCTCCTGAATTCAAGCCATCCTCCCACCTCAACCTTCCGAGTAACTGGGACTGCAGTCTCGTGCCACCATGCCTGGTTAATTTTTCTATTTTGGGGGAGTAGAGATGGGGTTTTACTATGTTGCTCAGGCTGGTCTCCAACTCCTGGCCTCAACTGATCTGCCAACTTCGGCCTCCCAAAGTGAGCTACTGCACCTGGCTTAGAATGCTGCCCCTTAATTTGTTAACCGGTGGTGTCATTTTGTGATTTTCTTTGTTTTTAAGACAACTTCTTTATTCGAATCCCATAGATCCTGACATTGGAAATAGCCTTTCCTGCATCTTCCCTACTCTGTTTTAATGGTTGGGGGACCCATTGCCTTATTCACAAGTTGCTTTTCTCCACAATTTTAAGATATTTTACTGTTTGCTTTTCCATTGTACATTATCCCCCAATTATTCTTTTTATTCCTTTTTTATTCTTGATAAAAACAGGGGTGTTGTTTGAATACATTTCTATATAATCGGTTGTGTGTGTGGCATTAGAAGGAGGTCAGTAAAATTCACCTTTCCCATTTACAAACCTCATATCTGCATGTCACACATAATTAAGAACCATTAGAAATGGATGCGTTCAATATGCAAAAAGCAGACATACTATGGCTAATGATCATCACTGAGCTTCTTGCTTGTGTCCACACTAATACTGTTCTTGTAAACCAAGCTGCTTTGGGGACATCCTGTCAAATGATTCATCAGGGAATACAGAAAGAAGGTGAGATGGTTTTTAAGTCACTCTTTTGTTAATTGACAACTTAATCTTCTGTGCAGTTACAACCGCAAGACCAAATTAGTTTAGATGCTGACGACATTTTCCCTATTAATTTATGAAAATAAAGGGAGGAAAATTGGGCAGATGGGGGGAAGAAAAATAATGGTTTACTATAGAATCTCCCAGGAGAAAATAAGAACGAACCAACAATTTATTTTCACCTTTGTAGATTTACTTTGATGTGGTACAGCAGTTTAATTTCAGTCATGCGGATCTGCCATTGTGTGAAAATGTAACTCAATTCTCATCAGCATACACCAGCGAGGTATTTGATGTTTGCTTTGTTCTTCCCCAAACACTGTAAAGCTAAATATGCATTCTCACCTTAAAGTTTTCTATGTCTCTTGCAAACCAAGCTGATTTGAATAAAAATTTTTAGATATCTGACTTTTAATTAATGATCCAAACTTTTGGCCTGCATATTAAATATGCCACTCTACCCTATTTCTACATCTATTTCTCATTTCCTTTTTTTCTATGTGCATGCCTAAACCCTTTTGACATAAGATTTATAATCTGGTTTCTGGCAGTCTTAATTTGAAAGGATATTAATTGTTAAACCAGACTATCTACTAGTCATATCTTTTATAAGAACATAGAAAAAATAGTTTATCAAATGGCTAAATACATTCCTTATGCTTCTAAGATCAAATCCTCAAGGAAGGTCATTTCATTGGAGAGCTATTTTAGTAGCTGAATTTCCATCGCAACAGGATATACAATTGCCAAGCACTAAGACCAATGACCCCAAGAGCTTTGAATATCCTAGTTCCTATTTCTCATAGATGGCAAAGTTTAGAAAGAAAAATCTCCACCTACAAAGCATGAAATTTCTTCCTATAAGCTTCCTGCTGAATCTTCCTGCTTTTAGAAAGGAGTTAACTTGACTTTCAGGTCACAAACCTTAACATGCATGGAGAATATCAGTAGAAAAATGAAAAAGATGTGAGCCAGACTCCCTTTAAATGGTCTAAGAAGAATTGGAGCACTAAATGGAACACTTGTGAGTCAGCATGGGGGGCAGAAAATTGGTGATATATGGGAGGAATTCTACGTTCTATACCCATTGAACCACATGCAAACCCTGACTGAATAAAGATGATAAATGGCAGTAGGAACATCAAACTCACTGGCTCATTGGAAAAGCAGCTCTGCTGACCAGGAGACAGATGCAGGGAGGTCTCTTTCAGGTACACGAAAGAGCATCCTCCACTCAGTTGGGAATGGTATTTTTTATGCGTTGCCCCCCTCCCTTAAAAATAAAGATTTGATTCAAGGGCAGGAGAGTTTAGTAACCAATGTCTAGTAGTACACATGATTTTAACTAAAGGACAATAGTAAACAGTCACTATTAAAATATGCTGATGTATTTAAAGACAACAGATAAATGTACCATGATAGCTCTATATCAGGAAATGGCCTACATCGCAGAGATTGATTATTGCCATTCGGAACAATTCTGACCTTCTTTCTTGATAATGAGAACTCTGATGCTTAGCAGTCATAGAGCCAATTAGACAGATTACATTTTCCAAATAGCCATGTGACTTGACATGTAAGGCTAACTGGTATGTGGAAATGAGAAGGAAGATCCTGGGTCTGCTCTGGTTGCCTCTCCAAATCAACTCTACATCCTTCTCTATTATTCTTTCCACCCTGTGACATGGAATTTTATGGAACACATTAATGGGCTCCCTTGACTTCCAACTTTCATTTGGTCTTGGCCAGGAAGGCACCAAGAGGAGACTCTGAAAGATGGGAGGCGATATGGTTTGGTTGTGTCTTCACCCAAATCTCATCTCGAATTGTAGCTCCCACAATTCCCATATGTCATGGGAGGGACCCAGTGGAAGATAATTGAATCATGGGGGTGGGTCTTTCCTGTGCTGTTCTTGTGATAGTAAGTCTCACAAGATCTGATGGCTTTATAATGGGGAGTTTTCCTGCACAAGTTCTCTCTTGTCTATCACCATGTAAGACATGCCTTTTGCCTTCCACCATGATTGTGAGGCATCCCCAGCCACGTGGAACTGTGAGTCCATTAAACTTCTTTGCCTTTATATATTACCCAGTCTCTGTATGTCTTTATTACAGTGTGAAAATGGACTAATACAGGAGGGGAGAGAATTTGGACTATTACTGACTATAAGATTATTGAATGCATTTATAATTTATTTGCAGTTCTTTTTATTCCCAGGATATTTCTAATTAGGGACTTACTTTCAAAAGATTTTAATTTAAAGTCACTTGGAAAAATGTCTTCTCTCCATGTGCCAGGCTATGAGTTGGTATGGTACATTCCTTCACTAAAAGCTGAGCCTCCTGAATAATCACCCTCTCCAGATACAGCTCTCTCTGTAGAGTACAACAACTACTTCCTTTCTTGGTGTCTTCAGGCCTGGTGGTGGTAATGCCTCTCTCAATTGATAGTCACGTTAGAGGTGTTCAAACCAGAACAATTCCATCTTGAATACATGCTGAGTAAAATAATTCTGAGACCTACTGGGATACATTCCCAGTAAGTTAGGCATTCTAAGTCACAGGATGAGATAGGAGGTTGGCACAAGATACACGTCATAAAGACTTGGTTGATAAAACAGATTGCAGTGAAGAAGCCAGCCAAAACCCACCAAAACCAAGATGGTGACTACAGTGGCCTCTGGTTGTCCTCACAGTGCATTATACACTAATTATAATACATCAGCATGCTAAGAGACACTCCCACCAATGTCGTGACTGTTTACAAATGCCATGGCAACATCACAAAATTACCCTATGTGGTCTAAAAAGGGGAAGAGCCCCTTAGTTCCAGGAATTGCCCACCCCTTTCCCAGAAAACTTATGAATAATCCACCCTTTGTTTAGTATATAATCAAGAAATAACCATAAAAATGGGCAACCAACAGCCCTGGGGTCTGCTCGGCCTATGGAGTAACCATTCTTTTATTTCTTTACTTTCTTAATAAACTTGCTTTCATTTTACTGTTTGAATTCACTTTGAATTATTTCTTGCGTGAGATTCAAGAACCCTTTCTTAGGGTCTGGATCAGGACCCCTTTCTGGTAACAGTCCCAGGTATCTGGCTATCCTTTGTTATTTTTCTCTTAACTGGTAATTCTGTTGTCAATAGTCCTTTTATTAAAATCTGTTCACTTACCTCATTTGAGTATGCTGTTTATTACCTGAAAGATTATTTCCTTAAGAAGGTATGGGTGCACACTTCCCCTCCTCATTCTTCCTCCCACTAGCTGGGATGCATGACATAATGGCTGGAGCTCCAGGACTGTGGCCAGGGGTGGGGAAGTAAAGGCAAACATGTCTCATAATCTGTTTCCCTACTTCCAATTTCTTCTTCTCCTGATCCATCCAGGTTTATGCAATGTCCCTTTTCCTTACATTGCATCTGGAATTTTCTCTATCCTATACCCTATCACGTATTATCCGGCTCCATGATTAATCCAGCCAGGCCCCATCTGCTAATGGGCACACAAAGAAATTTAGAAATTCCAGTGAATCCCCTTGTGGTAGACTTAGAAAATATTCTAATATTCTTTTCCGGGAAAGGATAACACAGTAACTGTGAATTTTCATTGCTAGGATTCGTTTGTTAGGGAGTTCGCATTACAGGCAATAATTCTGAGGGAATGGGATATAGTTTTGTCAGTGAATACAAGTTGGACCACCAAAAACCAGCATGAGAGCCCTAAGTGCCTGTAGAAAGGTGAAAATACAAAAGCTTCGAAGAAAACCTTGCAGAAGACAAACTACTTCCATGAAGGAGAGAAATTATGCCTATTTCATAAATGACTCATGTAGTTACAAGGTCCTGGTACCCCATTTCGAGCCTTCCCACCATCACTTTCCTAGCCCAATACACTTTAAAGTTAAAAGAGGCAACTTTTATTTACTGCCTACCTCCAGGAAGGTCCCTTACTTCCTGCTGCTTCTGCTCGTCATTTCTGGGTTTGTCTGTCTACCAGGGGACTAGAGCAGGAACATAAAAGCTCTAGACATGAAGGGGAGAAGAAAAGATACATAATCAAAAGTCTCCATGGACAAAGACAGCCGAATGAGAAGAGCAGAGGTGTTTGGGGTGGAAAATATTGAAGGCAGTGGTGAAACAAACATTCATAATGTAATAGTGTAATGTTCACATTTGAGTCAAATAAATCTGAAATTAACAGTCATCTAATTTTAGAATGTAAATGAGCCACCAGAGTCACTGAGGTTTAAATTCTCACCACCCCTCTCACACCTCTGACAGCTGGAACATTGTAACAATGTTCACCTTTGGATAGCTCTCATTGTGAGCAAGTTCCTCTTTATACTTCCACTGTATGAAAATATATAGGGTAATGCAATCACAGTTTTAATTTTACACCTAATGTCACATTGTAAATTTAAAAATAAACTATAGTATTTCAGAAGGTCACTGGCAGAGTGCTGCTCAAACCCAAATGATGGGGCTTCAGTTACTAAATAAAGACTCACTTTATCTTACTTATGCTGATGTCCAGGAGTGTTATTAAGGTTTATATTTAGAAACTTTTAAATCCAGAATGTGAAATCAAGAAAGCTCTGCATTCTCCAAAGCACTCTATCAGCTCAGAATATTTGGTATGTATTCAACTCGACTTCCTTCAAGTGAAAGTAAAAATGTATGGTAACAAAGAAGTAATATGTTGAGTCCCATGTTTGAATAAATTCTGCTCTAGAGGATACTTCACAATAAATTTATGCTTAATAAATATGTACTTTATAGAGCCTGGACAAATATCTAAAATAAAACAGAATTAAATGCATCTTCTTATTAGAGGACCCTCAAAATTATTAAACAATAAATAATTCAGGTTTCCCAGGCATTTTATTATATTGTTCTCCATTTTCAGAAACTAACAACAGGTTATTCCTCATGGCACACCAGATGGATGTAGGGACAGGTTCTGGAATTCACATGTTACACAAGGGAGAGAGAACCATAGCAAGGGACCAAGAAACTGGCTGAGTTGGCTCTGGGCTTCTCATGTGACGTCACAGGACCACGTGGTATTCTGTAGGCCACACTCCATTGCCTCATTTCTCCTTCTGGACTGTAAAAGCACTTATACCAAGCCTGGTAACTTTCCAGAACCTCATGAGGTATAGTGGCCACATGTGACTTTCTACAGCTCTGCTCTTCCCACCCTTGTCCACAGAGTGGTCTTAATGGTAGAGCGATGAAAAGATGGAATCAGGGTGAAAATACAAATCCACACCAGGTTGCTGATATAATTGTATATCCTTCCAGAACATATCCAGAGAAGGGGCTCTAACAGAGCTTCACATCTGGAGTGTCCTGGAGAAATTTCCTTAAAATTTCTATGGAATTTTCCATGGAAACCTTAGAGCACAGGTTTAGAGTTTGCCCCTATTTGCTAATCTGCTTAATATCTCTTAAAGCCTAGGATTTCCCACACTCCAGCAAACTAAATAACCATCACTTTCTTGACCTTCAGCTGTGAATCCTGAGGCTAGCACCTACTCCTTGCTCAGGCATGTCTCCTTCACATCTCATTCTGGAAGTCCTTTGAGCGGAATTCCCCAAGCCATGAAGGGGAGCAGTGAGTACCAATGTCACCAGCGCTACAGGGACTAGTCCCAGGTACCAGCACTCAATTTTGAGTTTTCATGTCACCAATCACTATTAAAGGAGAAAGCACTGCATTGGAAAGAATCATTGACTATATAAAATTAACGTCACCACCAGATGATCAAAGCATTGAACCTCATTCATGAAAATTACAGAAAGAACTTAATTGGATTTTTACAACATATATTGCAATGTAGGAGATCTTCAGGTGAACAGTTTTTGATGTTAACATAAATATTTAGAAAATCAGACTGAAATAATATAGAACTCTCATGCAGACTTTTAATTCCTTCTTACCAGGGCATATGTAAACACTGCCCGGAGTGACTACTTGAAACATTTGTCCTTGTCCAGTCTGGAAGCATCTCGGTCTTCTCTTCCCCCAACTCCTTTTCCTCCTCCTCCCCTTCCTCTCTCCCTTCTTCCCTTCCTTTCCTTCCTTCCTCTCACCCTCCATCTCTTGTTTCCTCCTTCCCTTCCTTCCTTCCTTTCTTCTCTTTCATATCTTCCTTCTTCCTCATTGCTTCTCCTCTTCTTTCTCTCCCTCCTCCTCCTCCAACTCCCATCCTCATCTTTTTTAAATCTCTTCCCTAAATAAAGAATATGTAAATTAAACAGAATGTTTTTCTTTCTTCAGGGAGTTGATGAATTAAGCAGACAACACTAATACTAATGCATGTTGGTGTATTCATAGAATTAAATATGGAAAAAGGTTCTTTGAATCATTTGGGAAATTGTCTTTGAAGAAAAGAAACTTTTAATTGAATTTTGAATGTTTGGAACGTAATTGGGAAACTAAATTTGAGAGAAGTTGTACAAGCTTGTTTAAAAAGTTTTGTTTTTATCAAGCGTGTTTACTGTATTCTGAAGGAATAGAATCTCAACTTTGGAGAGTAAAAATGCCTTTCTACTATAGATGACCCATTTTGGTATAAGGAGGGAAGCCAAATAATTTATGTTAAGGATTTTAGTGCTAGGGATCTACAATGTCACTAGTAAAAACTATCTGTCTTGGAGGAGACTGTCCCTGTAATATGTGCCCAAATTTGGGGGTAACCAGGAGGGAAGAGAGCAGAGAAAGCCTTCTTTATTATGAACCTAAAAAGAGGCTTGGCAGCATGCCAACTGTCTCAGGAAGCTACCTTCCAGGGTAGGAAAAAAAACTGATTACACTTTTCCAAACACAACAAGGAGTAATAGAAAGTGATGAGGAGATGAGGGCGAGAAGGTCAGAACTTTGTGGACAGATGAGAGAGTATATAGGTCTCATGAACTTACTCATTTTATCTTGGAAAACCTAAAAAGAAGGCCACTACCTATTTTTAATTGCCACTCTAGCCTGCACATGACCTTTAAGTATTTGTGAAAATTCCAGCGGATTGTTGATAAAGCCTGCTTGTATGAAAGCCACCTCTCTCTCCCATCCTCTGCTGAAAGTGAAATGGTTCATGTGTTTCTCTCTCCATGAAAGGGCTTGTCCTTTAAAATCAGTTCACTGGTTGCCTTGCAACCTCAGCTCTCCAATGGGCTCCATAAGTGTTATGATTTTTATTTAACTTTTTCTCATTGTTATGTTAAAAGAGATGTTCTTTGTAGTATTCTACATTTTAAGTAGATGCAGAGGTTGGTTTTGACAATTAGAAATAAAGCTTTTACGAACATTTGTGATCAAGTCTTTTGTGGGCATATGTTTTCTTCTCTGTAAGGTAAAGGAACGGAATGGTTGGGTTGTTTGGTAAGTGCATGTTTTACTTTTTAAGGAACTGCTGGCTTGTTTTCCATAGGGGCTGTATTATTTCACATTCCCAACAGTGGCATATGAGAATTCCAATTGCTACATCATTACCCATACTTCCTATTATCAACCTTTTTTTAATTTTAGTTATTCCATGGTTAGGTGAGTAGTGATATCTCATTGCGGTTTGGATTTTCATTTCACTGATGACTCATGATGTTGGGCATCTTTTCATGTCGTTATCAGCCGTTCTTATATCTTCTTTTATTAAATGTCTGTTTAAATATTTTTCTTATATTTTTACTGGGCAGTTCCTATTCTTAATGAATTGCAAGAATTCTTTATATAGTCTAGATAAAAGCCCTTGTCAAATATAAGTATTGCAAATATTTTCTCCACATTTTTGACTTGTCATTTCACTTTATGATGTCTTTCAAAGAGCAAAAGTTCTTAATGCTGTTAAAGTCTAACTTTTCAAATTTTTTCTTATGATTCATGTTGTTTTATTCTAGCTAAGAAATATTTGCCTATGTAAAAGTCTTAAGTATTTTCTTTGGTGTTTTCTTCCACATGTTTTATAGCTTTATCTCTTACTTCTGGGTCTGTGTTCCATTTCAACTTAATTGCTGTTTGTAGTGCGAGGTAAGGCAAGAGTCGGTGTTCATTTTCCCCATAGAGATAGTCTCATTATTCCAATATCTTTTGTTGAAAAGACTATCATTTCCCCTCTTAAATTGCCTTGGTGTCTCTGTCAAAAGTTAATTCATCATGACACACGGGTTTCACTTTCTGGACTCTGTATTTTCCTCCACTGATCTGTATGTTTATCTTTTTGCCAAAACCATACTCTCTTAGTTACTGTAGCTTAATAATAAATCTTACAGTCAGCTTATATAAGTCTTAGGATATGGTTTGGCTCTGTGTCCCTATCCAAATCTCATCTTGAATTGTAATCCCCATGTGTCAAGGGCAGGACCTGGTGGGAGGTGATTGGATCATGGGGGCAGTTTCCCCGCTGCTGTTCTCATGATAGTGAGTGAGTTCTCAGGAGGTCTGAGGGTTTTATAAGGGGCTCTTCTCCCTTCACTCACACACTCTCTCTTGCCTGTCCCCATGTAAGATGTGCCTTTTCTTCTCTTTCACTTTGCACCACGATTGTAAGTTTCTTGAGGCCTCCTCAGCTGTGCAGAACTGTGAGTCAATTAAACCTTTTTCCTTTATATATGACCCAGTCTTGGGTATGTCTTTAAAGAAGTGTGAAAATGGACTAATACATCTTCCAGCTCCTTTCAGTTTTAAATTTGGCTTTGGCAATTCTAATCATTTGCATTTTCATATACATTTTAGAAATATTTGTCAATATCTTCAAAAAATATTGAGATATTGTATGAGGGTTCTCTAGAGAAACAGAACCAATAAGATGTATGTAGATATGAAGAAGAGATTTATTACAGGAATTGGCTTACATAATTCTGAAAGCTCAGAAGTCTTATGATATGCTGCCTGAAAGCTGGAAGACCAGGAAAGATGGTGTTATAATTGAGCACAAGGCCAGACAGGTCTGATAACCCAGGGGATGGTGAGTGTAGAAGATGACGGGCTGGTGTAAGTTCCACAATCTGAAGGCCCCAGGAACTCTAATGTCCCAGGGAAGAATAACTCAAAAAAAGAGAAACAAATTTTGCCCTTTCTCTGCCTTTTTGTTCTATCTGAGCCCTCAATGGATTGGCCAGTGCCCACCTACATTGGTAACGGCAGAACTTTACTCAGTCAACTGATTTAAATGCCAGTCTCTCCCAGAAATACTTTCAAAGACACACCCAGAATATTGTTTTACCAGCTAGCAGGGTATCTCTTAACCAAGTCAAGCTTACACATAAAATTAATCATCACACGTATTAATTGAGATTGGGTTGAATTTATAGATTAAGTAGGGGAATTTGACATTTAACAACATTAAGTCTTCCAATCTATGAACATAGTATACCTTTTTATTTATTTTGGCTTATTTAATTTTGTTCAGCAATGCTTTTTAATTTTCAGTGTAGAGGTCTTTCATGTCTTCCTCAATTTACTATGAAATATTTTGTGTTTTTCTACACTATTGTAAATAATTTTTTAAATTTAATTTTCCATTTTTTGCTACTAGTATATAAAAACATTGATTTCTACATATTAACCTTATATCCTCTAACCTTGCTAAATTCACATATTAGTACTAAATATTAACTTTGTATCCTGTGAGCTTGCTAAGGTTATTAGTCCTCATTTGTTAGTCTTGGTAATTGTTTCATACATTAATTTGAATTTTCTATGTAAACAATCACACCATATACAAATAGAGACAGTTTTACTTCTCTTCTCAGCTCTTTATGCCTTCTTGCTGTATTGCAATGGTTAGAAACCCTAGTACAGTGTTATGTAGGTCTTACTGCAATAAGTATTCTTGCTGTGTTCCCAGTTTTAGAAGAGAAGAATTTAGATTTTCTACATAAAGTATGAATTGGCTATAGGCTTTTTGGTAAATGCCCTTTATCAGATTGAGAAAATTCCCTAGTATTCCTAGTTTGGTGAGAGTATTTATAATGAATGAATATTGCATTTTGATGAATGCTTTTTCTGAAGCTATTAAAATGAGCATATGTTTTTTCCCGTTTATTTTGTCACTATGGTAGATTAAATCGATTTTTGCTTATCCTAGATAAATCTTACCGAGTTATGATATGTTATCCCTTTATGTATTGTATAAATTATAAATACTGATCGGCTTATGTTTAAAGGGTTTGTGTATTATTATTAATTCTTATTATTATTTTGTAATGTCTTTGTCAGATTTTAGTGCTAGGGTTCTGCTGGCCTTATAAAATAAGCTGTGAAAAGTTTCATATCCATCTATTTTCTAAAAGATTTTTGTGTAAGATTGGTATTATTTTTCCTTGAACATTTTATACACTTCTTAAGTGAAACCCTATGGGCCTGGAGATTTCTTGGTCAAAAAGGTTTTTGATAATGAACTCAGTTGAGTTAACTGATGGAAGGTTATTCAGATTTTCTGTTTCATCTTGTGTTAATTTTGTAAGTTGGATTCTTCAAGACATTTGTTCTTGTTTCTTCTAAGTGTCAAATTTGTTGGCACCAAGTTGTTTATAATAGTCTCTTCATTAAAACATTTTTTAAGTTTCTGCAGTGATAACCCTCCCTCTACTCTAACCCCTGGCAATCACTGATGTTTTTATTGCCTCCATAATTTTATCTTTTCCAGAATGCCATATATTTGGAATCATACAATATGTAGCTTATTAACACTGGCACTTAGTAATATGCAATCAAGTTTCTTTCATGTTTTTTCATGACTTGATTTCTTTTTGGCTCTGAATAATATTCTATTGTCTAATTGTACCACAGTTTGCTTATTCATTTACCTACTGAAGGACAACTTAGTTGTCCAGGTTTTAATAATTATAAATAAAACCACTATAAATATCTCTGTACAGGCTTTTATGGACATAAGTTTTCAGCTGCTTTAGGAAAATAACAAGAAACATTATTGCTACACCATACAGCAAGAGTTTGTTTAGTTTTGTGAGAAACTGCCAAACTGTCTTCCAAAGTGGCTGTGCCATTTCACAGTCCCACCAGCAATAAATGAGTGCTCCTCTTTATTCACAACCTCACCAGGATTTGGTGGTGTTAGTGTTCTGGATTTTGGCCATTCTGATACGTGTGTAGTAGTATCTCACTGTTGTTTTAATTTGTGTTTCCCTGATGACATGATGCAAAACATCTTTTCATATGCTTATTTTACATCTGTGTATCTTCTTTGGGGAGGTATCTGTTGAGGTCCTTGGTCCATTTTTTAATTGAGCCATTTGTTTTCTTATTGTTATGTCTTAAAAGTTCTTTGCATATTTTGGATAAGAGTTCTTAATCAGATATTTTCTCCCAGTTCATAATTTGTCTTTTCATTCTCTTGAAAGTGTCTTTTGTAGAGAAGGGATTTTTCATTTTAATCAAGTTCAGCTTATCAATTATTTCTTTCATAGAGAGTGCCTTTGGTGTCATATGTAAAAAGCTATTGTCCACCCTAAGGTTATTTGGATTTTCTTCCATGTTATCTCCTAGGGGTTTTATAGTTTTGTGTTTTACATTTAGGTCTGGGATCCAAATGAGTTAATTTTTGTGAAGTGTGTAAATTCTGTGCCTAGACTGTCCCCTCCTCTCCCCTCCCCTCTCTTTTCCTCCCCTCTCTTTCCTTTCCTTCTCTCATATGTCCATCTATTACAGCACCATTTGCTGAAATAATTTTTTTCTCCATTATATTTTCTTTGCTTCTTTGTCAAAGATCAATTGAATGCATTTACGTGGGTCTATTTATGGGCTTCTCTATTCTGTTCCACTGACCTATTTGTCTTTTCTTTTGCCAATATCACACTCTCTTGATTATTGTAATTTTATATAAGTCTTGAAGGCAGGTGGTATTAGTTGTCTAACTCTGCTCTTCTCCTTCAATGTTGTGTTGGTTTTTCTGGATTTTTTTGTCCTTTCCATGTAAACTTTACAGTTTGTTTACATGTACAAGTTAATGTGCTGGAATTTTCATTAAGATTGCATTGAACCTATAGATCGAGTTGGCAAGTATTGACATCTGGACTATATCAGCCTTCCTATTCATGAACATGAAATAGCTCTCCATTTATTTAGCTCTTCTTGGACTTTTTTCATCAAATTTTTTAGTTTCTCATGTAGATTTTGCACATATTGTCATAGATTTATATCTAAGTATTTAACTTGGGGGTGCTAATGTAAATACTATTGTGCTTTTAATTTCAAATTTCATGTATTAATTGCTGGTATGTAGAAAAGTGATTGACTTTTGTATATTAACTTTATATCTTGCAAACCTGCTATAATCACTTATTAGTTCCAAGAGAGTTTTGACTTAATCCTTGATTTTCCAAAGAAATAATCATGTCATCTGTAAACAGAGGTAGTTGTATTTCTTCCTTCCCTATCTGCATACATTTTATTTCGTTTTCTTGTCTTATTGCATCAGTTAGAATTTCTAGTATGATACTGAAAAGGAGTGTCAGAGGGGACATCCTTGCCTTGCTGCTGGTCTTACTGAAAAAGCTTTAAGTTTCTTAAAATTAAATATAATGTTACCTATATGTTTTCTTTTATAAGTGTTTTTTTTTTTTTTTTTTTTTTTTTTGAGACGGAGTCTCTCTCTGTCGCCTAGGCTGGAGTGCTGTGGCGCAATCTCGGCTCACTGCAAGCTCCGCCTCCCGGGTTCACGCCGTTCTCCTGCCTCAGCCTCCCGAGTAGCTGGGACTACAGGCGCCCGCCACTGCGCCCGGCTAATTTTTTCTATTTTTAGTAGAGACGGGGTTTCACCATGGTCTCGATCTCCTGACCTTGTGATCCGCCCGCCTCGGCCTCCCAAAGTGTTGGGATTACAGGGTGAGCCACCGCGCCCGGCTGTAAGTGTTTTTAATCAAGTTAAGGAAGTTACCCGCTATTCCTAGTTTGCAGAGGTTTTATTTTTTTATTTTTTTTCCGTCATTAATAGATGTTAGATTTTGATTAATGCTTTTTCTGTATCTATTGATTTGATCACATATTTTTTTTTCTTCTTTAGCCCATTGATACAATGGCTTACATTAGCTGATTTTCAAATGTTGAACCAGGCTTACATATCTGGAATAAATCCCACTGGGTAGTGGTTTATAATTTTTAAAATACATCTTTGGATTCTATTTGATAATATTTTATTGAGAATTTTTGCATTTATTTTCATGAGAGATATTGGTGTATAGTTTTCTTATGATGTCTTTTTCTTTTTTGTTGTTATTAGGGCAATGCTGGACTCATAGAATGGGTTAGAAAGTATTTCCTCTTCTTCTATCTTCTAAAAGAGATTGTAGATTGGTATAATTTCTCCTTTAAATGTTTGGTAGAATTTACCAGTGAACCCATCTAGACCCAGTGGCCTCTATTTTAAAGATTAGTAATTATTGATTTAATTTATGTAACAGATACAGGTCTACTCAGATAATCTATTTCTTCTCATGTGAGTTTTGGCAGATTATGTCTATCAAGGAATTGTTGCATTTCATCTAATAGGTTATCAAATTTGTGGGCATACAGTTGTTAATAATATTCTTTTATTTTCCTTTCAATGTCTATGGAATTCATAGTGATAGTCTCTCTTTTCTTCGTCTTAATCTGTATCCTCTCTCTTTTTTTCTTAGTTAGCCTGGATAGAGGTTTATT
The DNA here is from genome assembly GCF_047675955.1 of Chlorocebus sabaeus. Taxonomy (NCBI): domain Eukaryota; kingdom Metazoa; phylum Chordata; class Mammalia; order Primates; family Cercopithecidae; genus Chlorocebus; species Chlorocebus sabaeus. The sequence goes on from NC_132915.1 coordinate 21,923,042, forward strand.
TTTTTTATTCATCTTTCCAATAAACCAGGTTTTGGTCTTGTTGACTTTCTCTATAATTTTCTATTTATAATTTTATTAATTTCTAAGTTTTAGCATTTCTTTTTTATGCTTACTTTGAATTTAATTTGCTCTTTTTTTTCCTAGTTTCCTAAGGTAAAAGCATAGAGTACTGATGTTAGATCTTTCTTCTTTTCTAGTATATATGTTTGATGCTATAACTTTCCCTCTAAGCACTATTTTCACTGCATCTCAGAAATTTTTAATAAGTTTTTTCATTTTCATTCAGCTCAAAAATTTAAAAAATGTAACTTAAAATTTCTTCTTTGATACATGTGTTATTTATAAATGTATTATTTAATCTCCCAGTATTTGGGTGATTTTCCAGCTGTCTTTCTGGAAAAAAAAGAAATTTATTTCTAGTTTATTTCTCTTGTGGTCTGAGAGCAGATACTGTGTAATTTCTATTATTTTAAATTTGTTGAACTGCACTTTATGGCCAAGAATGTGGTCTATCTTGGTAAATGTTTCATGTAAACTTCAGGAAAATACATAACTGGCTGTTGTGGGATGAAGTAGTCTATAGATATCAGTTATATCCAGTTGATTAACATCCAGTTGTTGAATTCAGCTACAACCTTAGTAGTACTTTACCTGCTTGATCTATTCATTTTTAATAAAGGCATGTTGAAGTCTCTAAAGGTAATAGTGAATTAATCTATTTCTCTTTGAAATCTATCAGTTTTTGACTCATGTACTTTTATGTTCTGTTGTTGGATGTATATTCATTAAGGATTGTTATATCGTCTTACAGAATTAACCCCTTTATTACTATGCAATACCCCTATTTATTCCTGATAATTTTACTTGCTATAAAATCTTTTTTGATTAAAACTCTTAACAGTTTAGATATAGAAGAAAAGCTTCTCAACATGATAAAGGCCATTTATGAAAAACCCACAGCTCACATTATAATCAATGGGGAAAAACTGAAAGCCTTTTCACTAAGTCTGGTCCAAGACAAGGATACTCACTCTCACTTTTATTCCACATAGTATTGGAAGTACTAGCAAGAACAATCAGACAAGAAAAATAAAGAAAAGGTATCCAAGTAAGAAAGAAAAAAGTAAAATTGTCTTAACTGCAGATGACATAATCTTACATATATTAAAAACCCCAAAGATCCCACAAAAAACTGTTAAAACTAAGAAATAAATTCAGTAAAGTTGTAAGATACAAAATCAACATAAAAATGAGTAACATTTTTATACACACATAATGACCTAACCATAAAAGAAGTTAAGAAATAGTACCATTTATAATTGCATCAAAAAATACCTAGGAATAAATTTAATAAAAAAGGTGAAAGAAATACACAATGAAAACTATTGAACACTGGTAAAATGAATTGAAAAAGACACACATAAATAAATGGAAAAATAACTTCGCTCATAGATTGGAAGAGTCAATATTGTTAAAATATCCATACTGCCCAAAGCAATATACAAATTTAACACAATCCCTATCAAATCCCAATGGCATTCTTCACAGGAACAGAAAAAATTTGTTTTAATGATATGGAGCCACAAAAGACCCAGAACAGCCAAAATAATTTTGAGAAATAAAACATTTGAGGCATCACATTTCTTGATTTTTAAATTACATTACAAAGTTATAGTAATCAAAACAGTATGTTACTGGCATAGAAACAGACACATAGACCAATGGGACAGAATAGAGAGCCCAGAAGTAAATTTAAACATATATAGTCAACTCATTTTTGACAAGGGCACCAAGAAGACACAATTGAGAATGAATATTCTCTTCAATAAATGTGCTAGGGGGCAGATGCAGTGACTCAAGCCTGTAATCTCAGCACTTAGGGAGGTTTAAGCAGGAAGATTGCTTGAGGCCAGTAGCTTGAGACCAGCCTGGGCAATAAAGTGAGAGCCCATCTCTACAAAAAAATTTTGAAAAGTTTAGCTGGGCATGATGGTGTGTGCCTGTAGTCTCAGCAACTTGGGAGGCTAAGACAGGAGGATCTCTTGAGCACAGGAGTTTGTGGTTGCAGTGAGCTATGATCACACCACTGCACTCCAGCATGGGTGACAGAGTGAACCCTTCTCTCAAAATAAATAAATAAATAAACAAATAAAGCAGGGAATACTGGATTTTCATATGCAAATGAATGGAATTGAACCATTCATTATCTGACGCCATACACAAAAATTGCTGAAAATGGATAAAATGTCTAAACATATGGTCAAAAACTATGAAAGTAATAGAAGAGAACACAGGGGGAAAGCTCCTGGACATTGGCCTTGGTAATGTTGGTTTTTTTGTTTTTGTTTTTGTTTTTTTTTGATGTCTCACTAAAACTCAGGCCAGAAAAGCAAAAATTCACCAGTTTTGAGGTACCAGGTTTTTGTTTGTTTGTTTCCGACCAAAGATTTTGTAAAATGCAATACAAATCTATTTTTATATCATGTCACTATCAACTTGCTATAAACATTTATAAATGCCTAATCTCAATTTCTAATCTCATTGTAAATACTGTAAGAACTAATATCCACTACAGTTGCTTACTATAGAAACTGGCTTCCTAAACGCATGTGGTATAGGTTTTATTTCCTCCCTGCCTCACTTTTCCACTTCCCTACTGGTATTTTCTAGAATCACCTCCCCAATAAACTACTTACTCTCAAATGCTTGCTTCCAGTCTGTTTCTAGGAAAATCTAACCTGAAATACTAGAAAATCCAGCTAAAGTATCAAATATAACACTAATAGGAGTGGTTAGTACTGAGGCAATAAACAAATTAGAATGTTCTCTTTTCTCAATGAAAATGAAACTCATAATCTCTAGATGTTAAACCACTGACTACAATCTTTGAAGTTTAAAAAGAAGGAAACTAAAAACAAACGTCAGACCCATAATTTATTCCAAAGTGGGGGGAAACCTGATCTTGGGATCCTGATTATATGCTACTACCATCCATCTGGTGAAGGGTTGCCATTTTCTTTGTGAGTCATGTGATTTAATGATTTCTTTTATAATATCACAGTAGGCCATCAAAACAATAACTATTTTTTTCCTTTGGCTTAAATAGGGGCTTATAATTGAACATGAAATGTTTCTACATCAGTTAAAATAAACAGTCTCTTCCTTTTTGTCCTAAAATGCCCTTTCTTATCCTGGTGCTTAACTATACTCCTTCAATTTTAAAAAAAGAATGAGCCTAAGGTCCAGAGTGCAAAAATATCACCTAGTTTAGCTTGGAGTTTTTAAAGGAAGTATGCCCAGGATGAGTTATCGGTATATTGAAATTCTTCTTTTTAGTAATAATGTGTATTATATAGAGAAACTCAGAAAGATTTTAGCACCATGTAATGAGAAGTATGTGACTTTCAAGTTTTAATCTTGACTACTCTGGCTCGATTTCTCATTTTGCCAGTTGCCAAATATGTGATGTGTAAGTTTCTGTAATGCATTTAATGATTCTAAGTATTTCCTAGGGCTGTTGAGATGTTAATGAAATTATGATATATTTGAAAATATCTGGCTCAATTGAAGAGATAAATCAAAAATTATTTCAATGTCGAGTTCTATGCCGATTTCAACAGTTGGGAAGAAGCATATGGAAAAGGAGAAAAATTATATTAGGGAATAAAGGGTAGTATTTCAGTAAAGATGAGAATGATTTAGTGCTAATATTGTTTATTATTGTTCTACCATATGAAACTTGACAGTCCCCCTTCCCTCTTCTTCAACCAAAGGAACCTGCTCAGATGGAATGTGGTATATTAATCAGGAGCTTCTCTGGCTTTCTTTCTTTGCTCTCTGTGGAATAAAATGAAGCTCAAAAAATTGAAAGAAAAAATCAAAATAATGTCTCCTGCATATGAGGCCACAGGACACTCAATGTAACCATATCATAAATCATCAACGAGAAACACCAGTGAAGATCTATATCTCTAGGACAGCTTGGCTCGTTAAAAATATCTAATGCCACCATTATAGCAACTCTTTAGTTCCTCTTTTCCTTTGTTCAGTGGTAATTGTCCTTCTGCCGAACCATTCATCTCTCCCAGAGTTGTCTCCTGACTAGGAGATGTGTACAACTGGCTCTGAGTTATGGGTTATCAGCCTGGAAACCCCTTCATTGCCGTTCAGCAGTGTTTAAAGTTAAAGTGAAGAGCAACCAAAAGCATAGAAGAAAAAAAATGGCCCCTAGAAAAGTTGAATAAAAAATGGATGTTGATGAAAATATTTTTACTTCCTGCTGTGTTTCTTTAATAAAGAATATTGAAAGGATTAGTTTTAGAGAATACTCATAAAAATATGACAACAGTGAAGAAAAGGCCATGAGCATGACAATTTTTTCTTGTTTTAAAATGTTAATATCATTTTTTCTATTATTATACTTTAAGTTCTAGGGTACATGTGCACAACGTGCAGGTTTGTTACATAGGTATACATGTGCCATGCTGATTTGCTGCACCCATCAACTTGTCATTTACATTAGGTATTTCTTGTAATGCTATCCCTCCCTCAGCCCCCACCACCCGACAGGCCCCAGTATGTGATGTTCCCTGCCCTGTGTCCAAGTGTTCTCATTGTTCAATTCCCACCTATGAGTGAGAACAGAGCATGACAATTTTAAGAGCTCAGATGTGGTTTATCACAGCCTTCTGCAATCATAAATAGGTCACAATGGAACTTTCATAATATAGTTTAAAGCCAATGAATTAACATGATTATGTTTTCAGTTTTACCGGCTAAAATCAGTGTCCTAAAAAACAATATATAACCTACAAAAATCATCAGTATTTGACACATCCACTAGGACTACTCATAGCTGTGAGGCGGTACTGAAACTTTAAACGTTTTAGTCCTTCTCAAGTTGGCAGTTAAATCTCCTACTGGAGATCGGTTTATGCACAAAAGAGATTAAGAGATTTAGCTCAGAATTTGAGGGGGAAAAAATAGAACAACATGCAAAGGCTCAGCCCAAAGGAATACTATGAGTATTCTGTAATATTCTGTAATAATTAGTAATATTCTGATTTTCCTTCCTATACTACTTATAGATCCCTTAGAAATAGAACACACAAAGAAACATTCCAATAACATAAAGAATTTGATGTCAGCTTACAAAAGGAAAAAAATTAAAAAGCAGAGAACAGGAAGCATTACAAGAGGATTGGGGCAGTAGGTGTAATAAATATCTTTCCCGATGAGGTGTGCAATCAAGCCTTTTTCTTGATTTGTAACTACAAAAGCAAGATGGATTTTCTTACTCTCATTCACAGCAGCATGTGATACAAAGATAAAACCCAACTTTTCAGGGACTAGAACACATGCAGTTTAACTAAAGCATCCACTTTGTCTTCCACAGGACCAAGGCGGCATCAATAGAAAGCAAAGCAATTCAAGTTCTGTTTAAAATTCATACAGCACCTCTTGAATTCTTGACCATTTAAGTGGTCCCATTCAAATTCTCTTTTCCTGTCTAGTTGAATCCACTTAAACTGATAGCCAGTGCAGGTAATCATCTCAAGTCAGTACCTGCACTCTTAAAGGGGCGTGACCCAACCTGAATTCATGCTTCCTCTTGGCCTCATCTCTTCTCTCTTCGAAGGTCACTCCTGGCCCGGTAGTTGGAAGTCCAGAATCTCTTCTGCCCCTTGAGGACAGTAACAGCACTGAGACTTGTTAACAGCAGCTTGCAATCGGCCACTCCCAGTCTACTCTGGAATACTGGGGGACTATTGGGGGACCAAATTCAACCAACCAAAAACTAGAAAGCCCTGGGTGGCAGGTGTGAAAGTTAGCTCTTCAATCTTGTACATCACTAAATTCTCTTTAATACAAATGAAGAGTAGCAAATGCATTAATTTCATGCCACAAGTTTGAATTTGCTTTCTGGTGCTGACAATGCAGCGGTTTCCAATACCATATAGACTCTCCTATCTTGCAGGCTATATTTTTTAGCATATCCTAGATATAGTGACATTTACACAGAGGTAAGACTTTACAGAGGTTCAATTCAGGCAGGTAGGAAACAAAGCCTATGCTTGAGCATTTTTTTAAACTCATAGTCCACAGTTATTCCTGGAGCCTCTGCTCAGTTCTCAACTGAGGTCTGCAAAGCTGTTGATGCTTTTACATGCTGGATGTGTCCTTTTAGCTTCCAACAGGAATTCCTTGTTAACAGTCTTGGGAGCATGAAGCCAGAACCCCACAGACCTTTTCTCTAGTTTCTTTTGTCACACACTGCTCTGTAATTCAGGGAATCTGGTCATGTGCTGCACATTTAGCCAGGGCAGATGTTTCTTGCTGGAATTCCCAAGGTTAAGATTTTAAAAGATTTGGTTTAGCCCCTTAACATTTATCTCCTCATATTTAGTCACTGAGTTTGGCAGAAACATCTTTTCCAAGTGTTCAAAGGGGAAAAAAAGATACAGCTGAAAGCTCAATGCTTCTAATACTAATCATTCATTCATTTTGCCTCCTGTAAACTTCTGCACCCAAAGTGCTAAACTAGATACTATGATAATGAAAATAAAGACACACCAACCTTTGCCATAGACAAGTGAAATAAATGATTGAGGGGATGACAATAGGGACAACAAACCATCCAACACTAAAAAAATGCCAAGACAGAAGAAGACTGTGGCTTCAAACGATTAACAGTTAGACAAAGACTGAGGTCTCTGAGACTAGTCAAGAGACACTTATGAGAGGAGGTGAGACTGGGAGTAGGGAGGATTTTTCAGTTGGTGGTGCTTAGAGAAAAGAATGAAGTCCTGGTGATCATTATGAGTTTTGGACTTGGATAAATCCGGGTCAAGTTCTGGCTAAGCCATATCCTAGTTGTCATTTTAAATAAATTACTCAACCTCCCTAAGCTTTAGTTTCTTAATCTGTAAAGTGAAAATCATAATATAGATTGCACAGTATTGGTATGAGAAATAAAAGAGAAGCATAAATGTTAGCCAGTGTTATATAAGTGCTAGCTGAAGATGCAAGAGCAGGGATGCATGAGACCTAAACAAAAGCCATTGGTCAGCCTGATGGGGTCAGAGACAACAATGCTGAGAGGCGATCTTGAAAATTTACGCCGAGGCCAATTAAAAGGGAGCCTCAGATAGCCAGCCAAGGAATTTATGTTTGGAGATAGGAGCTCATGAAGAGTCACAATTATGTGGGTAATACGATAAAGTAAATGTTTCTGAAGTCAGGCTAGAGGGATGAAAAATGGTAGCCAAACTTTTTGACACTTTACTCTGTGCCAGGCACTGTATTAAGTGCTATAAGTGCTATATCATTTAATGATGCTACAGAGGAAGAGCAGAGAATGGCTGAATCATTAGGGAAAGCTAAGGGGCAATGGGAGGAATATAGCAGTAAGGGGGTGAGAAGCTCAAGAGGCATGATGACTATAGAGGAAGAGACATGGAGAAATATGGTAGACACCTGGAATAGGGACAGAGGAGAGGGAAGGGTCTCCTGTGGCTGATACCCTAAAGCTAGAGAGCATGATTTCTTAATTGAAACGAACGCAATAGAAAGCAGATGCTGTGCCTAAGAGAACCTCCTGCTGACTCTCCTTTTTTTCTGTCTTTGTTTAGTTCTTCAGCCTCCTCTACTCCAGCTTTTCACTTGTCTTTGTGTGTGTTGTTTGAAAGAATTTAGTTGAGTCCCTTGCATTTTTTTTTTTTTTTTGACAATGTGCACGTCCCAAGGCCCACTGCTTTTTTTCCCCCCCAGTTGTTGGTTTCCACCACTCATCCTCCAAAGTTACAGAATTGATCTTTTGATTCTGAAGTTTGCACTCTATCTTCAGGTCCAAGGTTTACAAATTGCATGTGAACAACCCCCTAAAGGCAAAAATGCCTCAGAATTTACGTAGGATGTGCTGGCAACACCATTAAGATGATTTCCAACTTCCCAGAATAAGAAAGAATTAAAAACTGATAATACAGGTGAGAAAAAAAGTAAGAAAAAAAAAAGTTTTTGAGCTGAAAAACACACGGGGCTTTTCACTCCACAAGAATTCTTTTACAGAAATGTCGTAAAGTACAGAAAATAGAGGTTTGTTCCCGGTTATGTGGTAAGTGATAAGATGGGTCATAATTTTAATGAACATGTGGCACACCCATTAATTATTCTTGGATGTAAATGTGACCAGGTGGGTTTGCCACAGCTTGACAGTGGATAATTCCAATCGCTGCACTCCTGTCCTTGTATCTACAGTTGTCAACAATCTAAATGACCCATAGTAGATAAAATTCATTTCATGTTTTAACAAAACTTCACCTGCATATTTAAAACACTTCAATTTAAAGCCATACAGAGAAAATTACAGAGTACCACTCAGTAAAACATGGGATTGAAGTATAGTAATGGAGAAAGTGTGGAGAAAAACAACTGGGAATCCAGAGCTACGGAAGTTAAAACTATCAGTGGAAATTCATGTTGTCATGGAAACCTGATGCAGTTGAGGGGCCAAGAAAGCCACTGCGTAGCGATAGCACACGGAAAGGTTCAGATGCTATTCAGAACAACTGGAATTGTCTGGGCAGACGACTCTCCCAGAAATCAGTAATTGAGTTAGTGAGGCTCTAAAATTTACAAATCAGAGATCTGAATAATGAGAGTAAAGAAATGAGAATTAAGGTAGTCCCATCTAGGAAAAAAATAATAATAAATACCTTGGCACATGCAGTACTAAGTGGGAAAGAAATAGGTGAAAAAACCCAACTAGGACCAATGGTAAAAAATTAAGGATAACACATAATTTATATGGAAAAGGGAAAATGGCAAAATCAGTAAGGAATATGCTGTCACTGTAGGATTAATTACACTATAGTGTGTGAATTATTAATATATTTCTCTCCCCAAAAGACTATGAGCTTCTTTAGAAAGCGATTGGACACATTTATCTTTGCAACCCCTGGGGCCAGCTTGGAGCACCCAACCAACAGTTGGTGAATGGTAATAATCCTAAATAATCCTACTATTTATTTAAAAATGGACAGTGATAGAGTCACAGTAGCAAGTATATAGCTTATTTCATCCAGTCCTCACCACATCACTGGTACTGTATCACCATTTTTCCGAGGAGGCAATTTGAATCTCAGAAAGGTTAAGTAACTTGTCAATGGTCACACAGCTAAGAAAGAGCCAAATGGGGATTCAAACCCAGGTTTATTGACCTCAAAGCCCATGTTCTTTACAATACACTCCAATGAATAAATAAAAAAGAAGACACTAAAAAAGAAGACACTTAAAAAGTGAACCGGGGAAGTTAGGCTAATAGGTATAGTGCTGTCATCATTGTTAGGTTTAGAATCGAAGGGGAACCTAAAGACTCTGTTGGACCATTTATTTCATGGATGAGGAGACTGAACTTCAGGGAAGCAGGGCAGTTTGGTCTCTAAAGTCGCATTTTGTGTCTTAAATGCTCCAGTTCTGCTTCCTAAAAATTGCTCCCTCAGTCAGGCTCAGATACATTCTTCCAGTCTTTATGTGAAGGACTAGAAATCAAGCGATTATGAGTGAGAAGAAAAATGAGAACACGTTGAAGCCAGCCTCATACAGTCACTACAAAGCACATTATGGAGATCTGTGCAAACACAAGACTATTTTTTACTTCTAGCAATCTAACTCCTCATGATGACAGCATGCTTCATTGCTGTTTTTGCTTGCTTCAATATGCTTTTAAAACTAAAGTTGATCTTTTTCTATTAAACTCTCTGATTTTCTCCTGTTTATTTAAATAGAATTTCTCTAGAATTAAGTGTCAAAAGTGGAGTGTGTTTTCCTGAGTAAACAAAATAAAATAACTTTCAAAAATGTAAGGCAATCCACTTGATTCTCCAGTGAAGAAAATGATGGTGCTTTGTTTCCATTGCTAGAGATGTAGGGGTCCCCTAAGAAACTGACCGCTCTCCAGGGCTCTCTCATTTGTTGAAGGCTCATGAAGGTCACATTTATGAACTGATACAGAGAGAAAAGGTGGCAGCTAACAAATCCTATCTTGGCCTCTCACTGTAACCTGCTCTCCACTGCCTTCTGCATATTTCCCAACTACAAAAAAAAAAAAACCTATTTATAGAATTCTCCTCATGGGAAATAAAAGGTTTTTAAAGAAGAAAGTCTCTCCTTCAGGCTTATGGGCATCTAAAGTTAATGGATTGATTAAGGTTCCATAACCTTGCACTTTATGGCATCCCACAGCCCTCTGCATTGCCCATGGCTAAATCAGCAGAACCGACCAAATAACAGGATACTTACTGGGATTTTTGTGCTGATTGTTGGGGCTCTGCTGTTGGTAGCTCCATTATTTACTCCCTTCCTTTACCCACTATACTCTGCAGGGAGCTCTAAAGTCAGCTTCCAGGAGCAGAACCAGGAAGGACCTAAGAGTTTTTCCCAAAATAATGACACTAGCACTAAATAAAACTGACCTAATAGAGCTCTTTGGAGAGACAGTTTGAAAAATGTGTAAATTCCAGCCATTCCTAAAAAATTATCTTGCTACCATGCATTTCACAGCACACAACACTCAGTGAAATGCTGTAAAGCCCCATTATAAAACATCTTGCCACTGAAGGGGTTATGCTGCAGACAAGTTCACACGAGGCAATACTTGAGATGACGTGGAGAACAAAGATTTTTGAATGGATGAAAGCAGAGAAGGAGATGCTAAAGGTGAAATAGAGAAGCTCTCTAGGTAATTCTGTAAGCTCCAATATTTACTAAACATCAGCCACCTTCCAGGTACTGAGCTACGTCTGGGCTTAGTGCCAACATACATAACACAGGCCCTCCCTGGGGGGTGCTTAAGGCTGAAGACTAGCTCTTTTTTCTCAAATGATTTTTTGATAATGAATAAAATAGCATATATTAAATAACTCAGAAAGTTGATAACGTAAAACTTTTGTATAAGAAGTACAGTCATGGGAATATGCTTTTCTTCCCTATTTATAACTCCACTTCACAGTTTTTCAAATGATATCACTTTTTAAATATCCTAGGTGATTTTCTGAAGTCCCAACAAATTATTCCATTCTTAAGTTATGAGTTTTATGAGGAACACATATACAGGCGTACTTCCTAGATAGAGTGGGTTCAGTTCCAGACCACTGAAATAATGTGAAAATCTCACAATACAGTGAGTCACACAAATTTCTTTGGTTTCCTGGTGCATAAAAAAGTTATGTTTATGCCATGCTGTAGTCTATCAAGTGTGCAATAGTGTTATGTCTATAAAAAACAATGTACACACATTAATTTTAAAATATTGCTAAAAAGTGCTAACAATCATCTAAGCCTCCAGTGAGTCATAATCTTTTTGCTGTAGAGGGTCTTGCCTCTGTGTTGATGGCCGTTGACTGACAGGGTGGTGGTTGCTAAATATTAGAGAGGCTGTGGAAATTTTTAAATATAAGGCAACAATGAAATTTGTTGCATCAGTTGATCTGTCCTTTCATGAATGATTTTTCTATAGCATGTAATGTTGTTTCATAGCATTTTACCCACAATAATTCTCTTTCAAAATTGGAGTCAAACTCCTCAAACCCTGTCACTGTTTTACCAACTAAGTTTATGTAATATTCTAAATCCTTTGCTGTAATTTCAGCAGTCTTCACAGCATCTCTACCAGGAATAGGTTCTATCTCAAGAAATCACTTTCTTTGTTCTTCCATAAAAAGTAACTCAATGTATTTGAGTTTTCTCAGGAGATTGCAGCAATTCAGGCACATTTTCAGGCTCCACTTGTAGTTCTAGTTCTTTTGTTATTTCTACCATAGTTTTAGTTAATTTCTCCACTAAAGTCTTGAATCCCTGTTGCGGGAAGTCAGGGACCCTGAACGGAGGAATCAGCTGAAGCCGCAGCAGCAGAACATAAATTGTGAAGATTTCATGGACATTTATCCCTTCCCCAATCAATACTCTTGTGATTTCCTATGCCTGTCTTTAATCTCTTAATCCCGTCATCTTCGTAAGCTGAGGATGAATGTCGCCTCAGGAACCTGTGATGATTGCCTTAACTGCACAAATTGTAGAGCATTTGCGTTTGAACAATATGAAATCTGGGCACCTTGAAAAAAGAACAGGATAACAGCAATGTTCAGGGAACAAGGGAGATAACCTTAAACTCTGACTGCTGTTGAGCCAGGTGGAACAGAGCCATATTTCTCTTCTTTCAAAAGCAAATAGGAGAAATATCACTGAATTCTTTTTCTCAGCAAGGAACATCCCTGAAAAAGACAATGCACCCTGAGGGTAGGCCTCTGAAATGGCTGTTTTGGGGGTGGCTGTCTTTTACAGCCGAAGACGAAGGGATGAAATAAGCCCTGGTCTCCTGTAGCGCTCCCAGGCTTATCAGGACGAGGAAATTCCTGCCTAATAAATTTTGGTCAGACCAGTTGTCTGCTCTCAAACCTTGTCTCCTGATAAGATGTTATCAATGACAATGTGTGCCTGAAACTTCATTAGCAATTTTAATCTCTCCCTGCCTCCATTTGCTTTGTGATATTTTATTACCTTATGAAGCATGTGATCTCTGTGACCCACACCCTATTCATGCACTCCCTCCCGTTTTGAAAATTGCTAATAAAAACTTGCTGGTTTTACAGCTCAGGGAGCATCACAGAACCTGCCAACATGTGATATCTCCGCTGGACACCCAGCTTTAAAATCTCTCTCTTTTGTACTCTTTCCCTTTATTTCTCAGACCAGCTGACATTTAGGGAAATAGAAAAGAACCCACGTGGAATAAGTCATTCATGAGGGTTGGAATCAACTTCCTCCAAACTCCTATTAATGTTGCTGTTTTCATCTCCTCCCATGAATCACAAATGATCTTAATGGCATCTAGAATAGTGCATTCTTTCAAAAAGGTTTTAAATTTACATTGCCCAGATCCACTAGAGGGATCACAATCTATGACAGCTATAGCTTCACAAGATATATTTCTTAAATAATAAGACTTGGAAGGAGGAATTACTTCTTGATCCATGGACTTCAGAATGATGTTGTGTTAGCAGGTGTGAAAACAACATTAATCTCCTTCTAAATCTCCATCAGGGTTCTTCAGTGACCAGATCATTGACAGTGAGCAATATTTTGAGACAAGTCATTGTTTCTGGGCAGTAGGTCTCAACAGTGGGCTTAAAATGTTCAGTAAACCATGCTATAAACAGATGTGCTGCCATCCAGGCTTTGTTGTTCCATTTATCAAGCACAGGCAGAGTATATTTAGCATAATTCTTAAGGATCCTAGAATTTGGGGAATAGTAAATAAGCATTGCCTTCAACTTAGAGTCATCAGCTGCATTAGCTGCTAACAAGAGAGTCAGCCTGTCCTTTGAAGATTTGAAGCCACACATTGACTTCTCTTCTCTAGCTATGAAAGGCACAGACAGCATCTTCTTCCAATAAAAGGCTGTTTCATATATATTGAAAATCCGTTGTTTAGTGCAGCCACATTCATCAGTGATCTTAGCTATATCTTCTGGATAATTTTCTGTAATTTCTATTATAACATTAGCACTTCCTCCTTTACCTTGCACATTTACGTGAAGGAGACAGCTTCTTTCTTTCAACCTTATGAATCAACTTCTTCTAGCTTCCAACTTTTCTTCTGTAGCTTCCTCACCTCTATCAACCTTCTTATAATAGAATTGAAGAGAGTTGGTGAATTGCTGTGGATTAGGTTTTGGCTTGGGGGAATGTTGTGGCTGGTTTGATTTTCTATCCAGACCACTAAATGTTCTCCCTATCAGCAGTAAGGTTGCTTTGCTTTCTTATCATTTGTATGTTCACTGGAGTAGCATTTTGAATTTCCTTCAAGAACTTTTTTTTGCATTCACAGTTTGGCTGTTTGGTGCAAAAGGCCTAACTTTTAACCTATTTTGGCTTTAGACATGCCTTCCTCACTAAGCTTAATTATTTCTAGCCTTTGATTTAAAGTGAGAGACATGTGACCCTTTCTTTCACTTGATGACTTGTAGGCTACTGTAGGGTTAATAACAGACCTAATTCAACTGACCTATTGTTTTCTCTCAGGGAACAGAGAGGCCCAAGAAGAGGAGAGAGATGGGAGAACAGCCAGTCAGTGGAGCCGTCAGGACATACACATTTGTTAATTAAGTTCACCGTCTTATGTGGGTGTGATTCATGGAGTCCCAAAACAATTACAGTAGTAACATCAAAGGTCACTAATTACAGATCACCATAACAGATATAATAATAATAATAATGAAGTTAGAAATATTGTATTATCAAAATGGGACACGGAGAAACGAAGTGAGCATATACTGTTAGAAAAATGATGCTGACAGAGTTGCTTGGTGCAGTGTTGCCCTCAAACTCAAAGTTATTAAAATCATATTATCTGTAAAGTGCAATAAAGTGAAGCACAATAAAATGAGGTATTCCTGTACATCTACATCTATAGCTATATCTAGAGAGACAGACAGAGGCAGAGAGGGAGGCAAGTGTTTCTATCCCTTGCATAGAGGCAAAACATTTTTTTAAAGACTAGTTTTTTTTAAGGGTTCAGATTTTATGGTTAAAGAATAGAAGGTGGAAATGGGATAACTTTTTGACCTTCCCCATTTTGTACAAGAAAGGAAGGATTATGCCAACCTCAAGAGGAAAACTATTCATTGCAAAAAGCCTCTTGCTTTTCTCTATGCAAGTTCAGCTTCAGCTTCAATAGAGCTTAAACCATACATATGACAAATAGAGCCCAAGCAATTAAATAATTACTGTGTCTGCAAGCTCTACAGACAAAAGACGGAATGCTAGGCATCAACAAACACTAAGTCAGAATAAAAACGGCTTTCACTGAAATTATAAGATGCATCCTGTTTCTTGTCATTCTGTCCCAGCTAAAAGAAGAGACTCTCACTAATCTCAAAGAGAAAGCAAAATGAAAGACACTTACGGTGTCCAGGTCTAGGCAGAGCATCTAAAGAATGAGCAAGAATGCCACTTCATGGAGAAATTAAGCCTCCTCTTTACAGCCTCTGAAAAGGAACTACTAATGTTCTTTCTCTTTCTGACACACTTGTTCTCTTCTTGAGGGTTCATTTCAATCCTTACTGCTACTGTCATTATTTTTGTTCTTTGCCAAGAAAGTTGGATGAGTTAAAAGTCATTTTGGATTGAAGCTGAAGATCTGTTCTACTCCAAGTTTTACCTCACTTGTCTCGTGTTATATTTTCTCTTTAGAAAGCTGTAAGTGGTGAACATAATAAGAAAATTATTAGAAGTACTACAGTAATGCTTTTTATTTTAAATGAACATCAACTTTAAAAGTCTAGAGTGGCATTTGTTAAGTGTGGCAATTAGACTGTTGACATTAGAAGAATATAAGGATTTTTTTATAATAGCCTTATTGGGATATAATTTACATACCAAATATTTCACTCATTTAAAGTGTACAATTCAGTGGTTGTTAGTATTTCCACAGTTACGCAACCAATAATACAATAAATTTTGGAACATTTTCACCATCCTCAGAAGAACTCCCTCTACCCATTAGGGGTCACTCTCTATATACCCGCAACCTCCTCAGCGCTAGGCAACTACTCATCTTTCTTTTCTATGAATTTACTTATTGGGTACATTTCATATAAACACAATCATAATATATTTGGTGTTTTGTTACTGGGTTCTTTTACTTAGCAGAATGTTCTCAAGGTTTATCTATGTTGTAGCATGTATCAATACTGCATTTCTTATTACCGAATAATATTCCATTGTATGGATGTACCACATGTATTATTCCTTTATCAGTTGAAAGACATTTGGATTGTTTTTAACTTGGGGGCTATCGTGCATAATGCTGCTATGAACATTTGTGTACAAGATTTTTTGTGGAGACATATTTTCAAATCTCTTACATATATACTTAGGAATAGAATTCCTAGATCACATGGTAACTCTATGTTTAATGTTTTGAGGAATATCCAGACTGTTTCTAACGTGGCCGTACCATTGTGTATCCCCACCAAAAGCATGTGAGGATTCTAATTCTTCCACATCCTTACCAACCTTTGTTATTATCTTTTTCAATATAGCCAGCCTAGTGGGTCTGAAGCGGTACCTCACTGTGGTTTGGTTTGCATTTTCCTGATGGTTGGGATTATTGCTAAAATGTATATTCTTAGGTCACAACCTGACTCTGAATTATAATCCATGAGTCTGTACTTTACTGAGACTCATATATCAGTTATCTGTTCTTACATAATAAATATTTATTATTTCTTACAGTTCCTATGGGTTATGTATTTGGGAGAGGCTCACTTGAGGTGTTTCTGGTTTGCTATTTAACAAGGTTCGATTAGACATCAGTCAGGGCTGAAAAAATTTAAAGACTTGGTTTGGACAGGATGCAAACTCTTCTTCATGGGCATGTACCTTGTACAGTCGCCTAAAGCACCGTGCTCAGAAAGGCCCTGCATGAAATTTAATACTCTACTATTGCCATCTTGAAATTTATAATAACTTTATATCTTTGAACTTGTGCATTTGTGTTAGTTTACTTTGCATTGCTATAATGGAATACCCAAGACTGGGTCATTTCTAAAGAAGAGTTTTACTTACCTCCTAGTTCTGCAGGCTGTACAAGCAAGGTACCAGCAACTGCTCGGCTTCTGATGAGGCCTCAGGAAGTTTACAATCATGGCAGAAGGTGAACGGGGAGCCAGTGTGTCATACAGTGAGAGAGGAAGCAATAGAGAGAGGGGAGAGGTGACGTGCAATTTTTTTTTTTTTTTTTTTTTTTTGAGATGGAGTTTCACTCTTGTTCCCCAGGCTGGAGTGCAGTGGTGCAATGATCTCAGCTCACTGCAATCTTCGCCTCTGGGGTTCAAGCGATTCTCTTGCCTCATACTCCAAAGCACCTGCCACCACCCCCGGCTAATTTTCTGTATTTTTAGTAGCGACAGGGTTTTATTATGTTGGGCAGGCTGGTCTCGAACTCCTGACCTCAGGTGATCCATCCGCCTCGGCCTCCCAAAGTGCTGGGATTACACGCATGAGCCATAGCGCCCGGCCATGACACGCATTTTTAAACAACTAGATCTCATGTGAACTCAAGAATGAGAACTCACTCATTACCGCAAGGAGGGCCCCAGGCCATTCATGAAGAATCTGCCCCCATGACCTACACACATGCCACTAGGCCCCACCTCCAACATTGGAGATCACATTTCAACACGAGATTTGGAGGGTTCACACATCCAAACCACGTCAGCTTCAGAAATAAATTTCAATGAGATAAGAAAGCATGCATTTACAAAGGACACCTGTGCAATATGTGTGTCTGCTGTTCCTTGTTGCCCGTTTTACATATAGTAATTGTAATATCCCATGAGTATGAAATTCCAGTGGACCCATGACATGTGGGAGTTCAGAGGGACTCAAAGCAAATACAAGGTTAATTATATCATGTTTATGACTGAGTAAATGGGGGTATTGACAATTCATAGAGGTCGCCCTTTCTGTTAGAACCAGAGCTAGCTAGGGCCAGGTGCAGTGGCTCATGCTTATAATCCCAGCACTTTGGGAGGCCGAGGCTAGCAGATCACTTGAGGTCAGGAGTTTGAGACCAGCCTGGCCAACACAGTGAAACCCTGTCTCTACTAAAACCATAAAGATTAGCTGGGCATGGTGGTGGGAGCCTGTAATCCCAGCTACTCAAGAGGCTAAGGCAGGAGAATCGCTTGAACCCGGGAGGCAGAGGTTGCAGTGAGGTGAGATCGCACCACTGCACTCTAGCCTGGCAACAGAGCGAGACTCCATGTTAAAAAAAAAAAGAAAAAAAAAAAAAAAGAGCCAGAGCTTGCTATGAATAGAGTAAAAAGTCAATGGTGTCCTAAGAAGCAAAATGACTGAGAAACCCTATCATGTCCCTTCTTACCCAGCTTACTTCCTTGTTTTAGCCAACCACTAATGCTTAAAACATGCACAGAGAGAAAGGGTAAGACAGGACGACTATAGTTTATTTTCAGTCTTTTCTTACTCATCAGTAAACTGACAGTAGAGAATGTTGGTTGAATGTGTGCTTAACAAGCATAAAAAAAACAAACATCCAGTTGAGTGAGTTTTATGCAGTATTTCCAATGTTTTAGTAAGAGTAAACGGCATAGGCATGTAAGAGCTATGAAACAGGAATTGTGTAATTTTGGTGTTTTCACATCTGAGTTAAATCCTCTCATATTTGTATTTTAAAACTGACATTGTGCAATATCATAACAAATGGTGAAATTCCTGATAATAATTTAAAAATTTAATTGTTCTTTACTTACACATTAAGTGCAAAAGAAAAAAACACTACGGTAGGCAGAATTCTAAGCTGGCCCCATGATCCATCCCCTCTGTTATGCCCCATATAATCCCCTCCCCTTAAGTGTGGCCAAGATCTCTGACTTGCTTCTAACCAATAGACTATGGCAAAGAAGATGAGCTGTCACCCTCATTATTGGATATATATATACCTATTTATATATATATGATATGCCATAAATATAACACATGTATGCACATAAACAAAAAATACATGTGTTATATTTATGGCATATATAATCTAACATTATATTATAGACAATAATATAATATAGTCTAGCTGGCATGCACTAGAGATTTCCTCCTCTTGCATTTGAAAAAGTAAACATTATAATGGAAGAAAGCTGAAGCAACTGCATGGTTTCCGCATGCCAAAATCTATCAATAGTCCTCCTACAACTTGTGATGTGATCCTTATTACAAGCCAGCTCATCAGGTGATCCACTTTCAAAACCTCATTTTAGAGGTGCTTTCCTAGGACCATTTATGGTGCCAAACATCTTCGGTTGCTTTCCAGGAAAGACTCTAAGGGTAATCTGTCTATAGGAGATTTACTTGGGAATCCTCTTAGAAATGATCCCTGTAAACAGTGAGGGAATCAGGACTGAACAGAAGGAGAAATTGAAAAGCAATGTAGTTGTAAATGTGGCCCGAGCCACAACCATGGGAAGCCCTGGTGCTGAGATAGGCCTTTCCAGTTGTCCTGAATTGAAACAAGGACTCAGACGTTTGTGGCCTTGCCTAGAGCAGTCACTGGATCTGGGCTGCCCCTGAACGGGGGGTCTAACCTTAGGTGAAGTGACTCTCTTTGGAAGGGCAACGCTTAGAGGAGGACTCAGCTGTAAGCTTTCAGCAGCCAGCATTTCTGCTTAGCTGGGAGAATAAGTGCATCAGCCCCCAAAAGAAAATCTGGCTCATGAATCACATCAACTATAACTAAATCATGTGTAAACTGTAGCATGAGTGCCCTGTAATATGGGAATGAATAAGACAGCAAGATTACATAAAGCATGGTTGTACTGCAGAATCAGTTCATACTAACATGTGTATTATAACAATGCAGAGAAGTTTTACAAAGAGTTTCAGAGCAGGCGTTCTTATAAAAAGAGCATGCCAGTAGTTCTTAGGACACAAGCAATGATACCCAACAAAATTATCTAAAAATGCCTTCAGAATGCTCTTATAGCAGAAAACACATCAGTCTTTAATAAATTCTAATGAAGGTAAGAATAATGTGTTATCCACCTAACACATACATACTGAGCAGAGCACTTGGGGTGAATAGCATGAGGGTTATCAATGTTAGTTTTTGAGGATAAATTTATTAATTCACTTAAAAAGTTAACATTTGACATACCTGCCATGTCAGCATTTGAGATTTTCTCTCCACCAAGGAATATATCTAGAAAATAAACATATTACAAAGTCTGATAGTGTTTACATGTGAGGGACAACATATGTAACATAAGTAATGACGATTGTTGTAGTCATTACATGCTTCACAAATTTGTATTCAGTTTCATAAAAGAATAAAGCAGTCATATTTTATTTAACATGAAAGTAATACAAAGAAAAAATATACATTTAAAAGTGGTGGGATGTGAGGGGATGGTTCTAAAACAGAAAAAACAGTGAAGAGTTAGGACAGTACTTATCAATATGTGTTCAATAAATTATAGTGAATAAAATAAATGCATTTTGTTTATTGTGTTGTTTCTGCATTAAGATGAATAATTGGAACTCAAGGAGGCAAGAGTTAAGCAGATTTGAATAATTAGGTGGCAGAAAAAGAAGAATAAGTGAAAAGCAGAGGAGGAGAATTAGCTCAGTCATGGACAAATTCTAGCTGAATTGGGTAGGCAGCACATTTTTCCTAGCAAATTCTATCTCCCTTTTCCCCCCACATTAGGCAATTTTTAATAAGGAAAGATCCCTGTATTAGTCCATTTGTGCTGCTGTAACAAGATATCACAGACCAGGTAATTTACAAACAAAAGAAATTTATTTTTCACAGTTCTGGAGGCTGGGAAGTACAAGATCAAGACACTGGTTAGTGAAGTTTAGTCTCCCTATTTCCAAGGTGGTGCCTTGTTGCGCCTTCCTCTGGAGGGAAAAGTGCTGTGTCTTCACAGGGCAGAAGAAACACAAGGGGCAAAAAAGGGTGTGAACTCCCTCCTCAAGCCCTTTTGTTAGAGCACCTAATCCTATTCATAACAGTGGAACACTCATGACCCAATCACCTCAATACTATTGCATTGGGATTAAGTTTCATCATGAATTTGGGAGGGGACAAGAACATTCAAGCCATAACAATCCTAATTAAATGTTCTTGTCCCCTCCCAAATTCATGAGGAATTATAGAGTAAGTTGAAATACCTTGGGGGACATATTGGACAATTTGTCTTCTTAGCCATGGTTTTGTGTGCAGACTAATTTCACACGTCTTTCAAAGGATTTTTGCTATTTCACCTTCCTTGCTTTCCACAGACTCTTCCTTACATATAAAACTCATCTAACCTCAAACTCCTAGTAATTCCTTTTTTCTTCTTCTGCTTAGACAGTTTGTGAAGATCTAGTATAATGGACTTAATCATTGAACACACATAAAAATTACCTAGAAAGCTTTGAAATGTGTTAATATCTGGATCCCACTCACAAGAAATTGGCTTAGGGTGATCCTGACCATTAGGATTTTTGAAAGCACATCAAGTACTTCTAAGGAATATAGCCAAGATTGAGAACAACTGGTTCAATAGACAAGGGGCATCTATGCCAAAGGGCACAACACAGAACTTAGTGGTTCTAAATTCTGGACACAGAATTAAGAAACACTAACCTAACTTTCATGGAAATCTCCCTTCTACCAAAAAGTAGAAGTTTCACGTAACGGAAAATTAATTCAAGTCCGATGTAATAAGATGGAGAAAATGATGTTTCTCGGCAGCTAATTTTAGATTTTTTTTTTTTTTTTTTTTTTTTGAGACGGAGTCTCGCTCTGTCGCCCAGGCTGGAGTGCAGTGGCGCAATCTCGGCTCACTGCAAGCTGCGCCTCCCGGGTTCACGCCATTCTCCTGCCTCAGCCTCCCGAGTAGCTGGGACTACAGGCGCCCGCCACTGCGCCCGGCTAATTTTTTCTATTTTTAGTAGAGACGGGGTTTCACCATGATCTCGATCTCCTGACCTTGTGATCCGCCCGCCTTGGCCTCCCAAAGTGCTGGGATTACAGGCGTGAGCCACCGCGCCCGGCCTAATTTTAGATTTTTACTTAAAACAACAGTTGCTTTCTTTGGGGATTAAACACTGATAAATTTGTTGGAGATAAGCAAGTCCCTATGAGGCATGGTTGTTGGCTGTTGGCATCCAGTCTTCGGAGAAGATAATGCAACTACTCTGCCCAAGACCAGTAATAAATGCATTTGGCCTTGTGGGTGAAGGAGGGGGTGGATAGCAGGGATAAAGCCAGTGAGATTACCAAAGCTGTGTAGTGAACAATGTTCAATGCCCCTCCCACTCCCCGACACCTGCCTGCTACGTCTCGAATCTCTAGTAAAGCCACTAAACCCACAAGATGTTTTGTGGGAGTAAATCTGTTTTGTGAAAATTAATGATAGTTAATGAAAGGTTTCAATTTTGAGTATGAAAACATGGAGGAAAGGAGAGACAGTGCAAGTGAACACAGGTACCAGGGAGAGAGAGGACCATGAAGCATTAAAGATTTTTAGGACCAATTGAAATTACAGGAGGAAGATCTTGGATTGTCTCCGGTCATGGAATGCGGAGATGGGGGTTGAGTTTGAGTCAACATTGAGATCTGCAAAGGTCATGGAAACCTCGGTTTACATTTGGTTTTTACTTATAAATTCTGCACAATGGACATAATATACAGCTTCTTGCTTCCAAATGGGTAATGCCTATCATTTATCCCTATATTTAGATATCCTTGTGATAAACATTTTGTATGACAGGTATCCCTGCCTTTTTGTGAGGCATATGGGAATGGTCCTCATTTTCTAGATAGGAAGCGTTATCCATACTCTGAATCGTGTCATGTAGCTTGGATTTCCACAAGGTTGGAAGTTTTAGCTGCTGTTGGGGCCAAATTTTGGCCATGAGTCACAATGTGGAACCTAACTGAAATCCACAGATCCCCTAACCTCAGTGTTAACAATCAGAAGTGGGAGGGCATAAAGAGGAGGTCTTGCTGAGGTGCTGCTTGGGACTAACATTAACATGAAACCTTGGCATTTGAGCCATATGAGACAAAGAGGGAGAGGGAATGGAGTGTTCCTGTCTTCAGGTGCAATTGCCACTGAGCTTCTGCACAGTTTGCCCTGCAGCCCACCATCATTCACTAATTGGCAGAATTTTCTCTTTGTTATTCTGCTCCACTGAAAATGCACTGCAGGAGGAAACTGGCTTGTCAAAACACTGGTTCCAAGGACACAGTGACTCTTCAACCTGCAGGGCCTTTATGTTTGAAAAACACTGGGTGCGACAGAATGCTGTGCACAGCCAGGCCAGCAAGCATAGGGTTCAATAAGGCAAAGGATCTCACCTCCGTTCTGCAAAGCCTTATCGATAAGCCCCTGCTTTGCTGCTTAAAATTACCACACAGAAGGACAATCCCACCACAGTTCTCAACCAGAAATTTTTCTTCCTGTACATATGTTGAAAGAGTAAATTGCTTAGAAAGAAAACTGTTCTTGAAATTTATTTTCTATTTTGAAAGCAGTGGACTATTTGATAGGGAAGAATATTCGTTATTATTTTATCCTGTGTTACATTACTCAGCTTTATATGTATTTTAAATTTAATTATACATGTGCTTTGACCTACAATCTCATATATCCAACTATTTGCTTAACATGTACTTTGACTTCCAGACTTATCTACCCAATTGTTTACTCAACCCTTCAGTTTGGTTGCCTAATGGGTATCTCAAGCTAAACATATCTAAAACTAAACTCAATTTTCCATACACTTCTGCTCCACCCATCCTGTGAAACCTGTCTTCATCACATTAAATGGTACCTTCATTCATTTCTTTGCTCAGGCCAACACCTGTGATCAAACCTTGTGTTATGCACTTGAATCTTTTGTCCGGAAGGATCTTCCTCAAGCTACCCACATGTTTCATGCCCTCAGGTCACTCATGTCTTCTGCTCAAATGTTACCTTATCAAAGAGGTCTTCTGAAACCACCCTATGTCCTCTACCTTGTCATTTTTCATAGCTGTTACCATCTGAAAATTTATATATTTATTTCCTTTGTAAATAAAAATGTAAACTGTTTAAGGATACTTTTCTATCCACTACTGTATGCATACATGTAAAGATACTTATGTACAATAGGCCCTCAATAAATACTTGATGACTAATTAAAGGACAAATAAATAACTGAGTGTAGATTCGAAAGATGATTATCCAGGACTTAGTGTCCACCTAGAGACAAATTGAGGAGTTGTGATTTGAGGAGACACAGTCAATGAACTTCAATAGGAATCTTTGTAGAGTATTTAAATGATGATTTCTTAGAGGTGTTGTTTTCTTAGGCTATTCTCAAATCTAAAAGGAAAATAGACAAATACTATGAAATTTTATTTAAGAAACACTTATTTGACATTTGCTTTATGCATGATGTTGTGAGGGATGTGAACATAATGCTGAGCTCTTCTTTTAAGAATATTGCAATCTTATGCATTACCACAGTACTAAATTAATCCACTGACATGAAAAACCTTCAAATGTTTTATTTCTCCATTTAACAAAAAATAAATGATTTTTAAGTAATTACTTTGTTGCTACATTTTAAAATGAAACATATACTATAAATAATTCAAAGAATTTGAAAAAGATACGAAAAAAGCAACACATCACCTCAAACATCACTACCAGAAATTATCAGTGTTACTGGGTGAATGTCTACATAGACAGAAGAAATTATAGAAGTCATGTGGAAACATAGGGAGAAAAAAAATCAGTTGACAAAAATGGGATAACACTATTTACAGTGTTTTAGTAAGAAGTCATTAAAATATTTTTTAATTTGGCAGAAGAAAATGAACTAAAACAGAAGGAATTGTTAATTTTTACAAAATTTTTCTTTACTACTCAAGATGTTAATTTGTTGGAAGAGCCTTTTAAAAAAGAAATAGCACCATGAAGACCATGAGGCTGTACTGAGTGTGTGTGTGTGTGTTTAGCTAGTTCAGTTCAGTTGTTGACAATATGATGCCCTGCTATGAAATAGAGAGAATAGCAATGCTATTATCCTTCCTTTTTACATCTACTATTTTTTTGTTGCTTTATTATTTTTTCTTCTTTAGTTTGTTTGTTTGTTTTGGTTTTTGGTCAGAGTTTACAATTGTCTTCTGTTTTATAACCACGGTCTTCTCAGTTGTTATTCTTAGTTCTTTATTAAGATGGATACATTGTTCTTAACAAGGACTTCCAGTATCTAAATTCTTTTCTTAATCTCCAGTTGACTGGATTTTGGCAACAATTAGTTTTTTCCCCCCAGGAAAGGCTCCTGAGTGCTATGTTTCTAGACTTTTGTATATGAGAATGCCTTTTGTGTTGAAATTTGAATGGCAGCTGGCTGAGCCTAACTTTTCTTTCCTAGAGAACTGTGTGACTCTGCATAGTCTCTGACACTAAATTCTACTGTGAGAAGTCTAAGGACAACTTGATCTTTTTTCCTTTTGTTGCTTCAGAAATCTTCACTTTTCCCTATTTGACTAGACTTTCTTTTTTAGAGAAGTTTTAGGTTCACAGAAAAATTGAACAGAAGTACAGAGTTTCCATGTGTCCCTTCTTCCCCCATGCTTAGCCTCCCCTAATATCAACAGTCTGTCCCAGAGCGAAGCATTTGTTACAATCAATGAATCTGCATTGACGCATTATTATTACCCAAAATTCACAGTTCCATTATCTCCCAGCTCCAAATTCCAAGGATTCACCTTGGTGTTGGACATTCTATGGGTTTGAACAAACATATAATGACATGTATCCACCATTATGATATCATATGGACTAGTTTTTCTGCCCTGAAAATCCTCTGTCTATTCATCTGTTCTTCCCTACAGTCCCTAGTAACCACTGATGATTTTCACTTTCTCCATAGTTCTGCCTTTTCCATAATGTCATATAGTTGGAATCATACAGGAAGCAGCCTTTTCAGGCTGGCTCCTTTCTCTTACGAATATGCATTTAAGGCTCCTCCATGTATTTTCATGGTTTGAAATCTTGTTTCTTTTTAGCACTGAATAATAACTTTCTTGATTTTTAAAGTTAAAAAACATTAATCAGAAGTATTTAAATGCTTTTACTCTATATGCTTTCTTGGTGTAAGGTGTGACCTTTAGTTTTGGCTATTGTTTAATATTTGACACATGGAAACATAGTAATAAAATAAACTCCTCTAAACTTTCCACCTCACTAGAGATCAGAACTTTTCCAGGATGTTTGCTTCTAAAAATATTATTCTCTGCTATCCCAGCACTTTCTCTGTATCACAGAGATGAACACTGTCTTGAATTTTGTTGATCATTCCCTTGCCTTATACAAAAATATATCTGTAAGTGTATGCCTCTAAACTACATATTGTTTAGTTTTGTTTGTGTTGCAATTTATAAAAATTGATTCATAGTATGTGCAGTTTTCTGGAACTTTTTTTCACTCACAATTTTGTTTTCAAGATTCAACCATCTTGTTCCATTGTGTGAATAGGACCTAATTCCATTCTCCTAACAGACAGGCACTTGAGTTATTTCATTTCCTTTATTATAAACAATACTTTGATGAGCACTCTTTTACTTAGATCTTGCTGCACACATGCAAGAATTTCTCACAGTTCTGGAGGCTGGGAAGTTCAAGATTACCTAGGAGTGGAATTGCCAGATTGCAGGTTATGAGAAAGCTGATCTCTACATAATAATGCCAAAGTGTTTCGCAGCACTGTTACTAATTTACATTCCCACCATCAAAATATAAAGTATATGCTTATCCATATTTTTGCCAATGCTTGGTGTTTCAGACTTCCTACCTTTTGCCAGTTTTGTAGATGAAAAATAGCACTTACACTGCGGTCTTAGTTTTCATTTTTCTGGTTACTAATAAGGCTAGGAAACTTCTTACATGTTTATTAGCCATTCATGTTTTCTCTCTTAGAGGATACCTGCTCACATGACTTACCCATTTTTCTGTGTAATTGTTTTCCTGCTTTAAGACATGTAGACCTTTTAATACATTAATTATATTGTTTACAAACATTTTCCCACTGTTTTGGTTAGCCTTTTCATTCTCTTTATTGTAATGTTTGATAGAAAGTTCTTGATTTTAATAACGGCAAATTTATAAATATTTTCTTTTTATGTTTAATGCTTCTACTATGGTATATTTGTGTCCTCCCAAAATTTATATGTTGAAATTCTCATCTTAAAGGTGACAGAATTAGGAGGTAGGGCCCTTGGGAGGTGATCAGTTCATGGGTGTGGAACCCTCATCAATGAGATTAGTACTTATAAAAGGGACCCACAGAGACTACTTATCCCTTCCACTGATGGGGACAGGAGGCAGAGAAATTTTAGGCAGAAAAGGGTGGGTCCCTGGTGAAAGCTTGACCCTCAAGCCGAAAAGCCTGAAACCGCAGCCCAAAGTGAGAACTTACTTTCCTGTTTTCCTGCTCAAATATTGCCTTTTCCAAAGCCACCCAAGGCCTCTCCCTGCCTCATCCTGTGCCTCTAAAAGCCCCATACTCAGCCAGCAGAAAGAGGAAAAGCAGCTGGACATTGAAGACTATGGCTGGATGTCAGCGATGGCTTGACTTCAGACAGACAGTTTGACAGGGTAACCTCAGAGAATAATCTGGCTGGAGATGGCCAGACTTCAGGGGAAGACCACCTTCCCATCCCATCAGCTTTTCACCTCCCCTTCCTGCTGAGAGCCACTTTCATTGGCAATAAAATCCCCTGCATTTACCATCCTTTGATTTATTCATGTGACCTCATTTCTCCTGGATGCCACACAAGACCTAAGGTACCCATAAGTGTGGACGCAAAAGGCCGTCACACTTGACCTTTGCCCTCACTGGTGGAAAGCAGCTGCCTCACGTGAAAAGGCAAAGGGCTCAAGGAGCTGTTAACACTTAAGTGTCTGCAGACAGCAGAGCTAAAAGAGCACTGTTACATTCCCTCTGGGGCTTCAGGGGTTGCAGGCACCCTGTCAGATGCTGCTATAGGGCCTACACAGGGTTTGGCTCCTGCTGGTGCCCCAAAGCACTCACCCCAACTCCTGCACCCCTCCCCCTGGGTGCTCCCTCCAGTGAGGGGTGGAACACAGTGGGTCTGGGTGAGTGGAGTTCACCCCTGCTGGCACCAAAGCGGCTGGCTGATGGTTCCAGTGTTCGTGCACTCCAGTTCCCGCCTCATTCACTTGTATGGTCCCCTACCATGAGGAGCTGAAAGCTGTAGGCTGGGTAAATGAGGAACCACTATCACAAGTCCCATGAAAGGGTCAAGGAAATATCCTGCTTCGTCTGGGGGCCCGTCTGGGATACATCGAAAGGGTGAGTGAATGAGGATCTGCCGGATCTGTCTCTTCACTGAGCTATGCCATTTGCAGAGGACAGGATGCAACCCTGCCACCTCTTTCAGGTGAAAGGAATGTTGGCTCTGTTTCCCTTCACAGAGATACAGCCGTTGGGTGGAACTAGAATAAAGTCCTGGGGCAACTGAAAGCATTTGGTCAAGGACACTCCTTGTTGTTGCTACAAGGCTTCTAGACTGGACCCTATCCCTGACTGCCTATTAGGGCATCTACCAAGACCCCCAAAATTTTCTATGGTATCTTTCCTTTCCTTCTTTCATGGTTTGAAATGACTCCTATCTCCTTTTATAATGATAAGGGTATTGTTGCAAAGTGCAGAAGTGTCATTAGGTAGAATAAGCATTTGGCCCAGCCACCAGATACGTAATTCAGAACAATGTGATTGCCATCTGTTCTGAGAGGTGCCATCTCCACCCCCACCCCCACCCCCACCCCAACACCCGCAGGCACGTGCGATGTGGCACAGAGTGGCTCCCCTCCTCCCCCGCTCCCCTCCCATGGGGCACTTGGGCATATTCAAAGCATGCACGTACCGCACCCAATGGCCACATGGGGTGGGAGAGAACCACAGCTGCTGCCAGGGCCCCAGGGCAGTGTCAGGGGCCAGGTGTCCCACGCAGCCAGCTGATCAGTGTTTCTCACTTGCTGTCCCCTCCCGCCACACACCCACAGAGTCTTTCCTCCCTGGCCTGAGGGCCTGAGCTCAGTCCAAACCCGGGGAAGGATACCATGATTAAAGGAACCCCGTTGTATCCGTTTTATAGAGCAAGAGGTTCTTCCCCGCCTTAAACTGTATTTTTTTTCGTCCTTCCTTCTGTATGCAACAAGGTTCTTTTCCTGCCTCAGCACTCTGCTTATGATGGGGAACCAGCAGAGGAGCAACCCCACTGACTAATAACTGTAAATCTGGCAAAGCCTGTCTGGGACTTAATCTAAATGAATCCATGCACCCCCGGAGACACTTTTGTTTTGGTCCCAAATTCAATTAAAAACTTTGGGTTGAAGTTCTAGAAAGGAAAACCATATCTGAGGGATCCAAAGCCAGGCAACAGACACAGTGTAAATGGGCAGGACTAATTCCTTCCGATTAAGCCCCCGTTTCATGAAAGGAGACCATGCTCCACGGCCTAGATAAGGCCTAGGGAAGCCGAAGGTTGCCACAGTAGGAGGTATAGAGGCATGGTGAGTGCAGATAATTACTATTCTCTAGGCCCTCCCTGCTTCGCCAGTGCAGGCTGCAGTTGCACCCATGTGTGGCATCTGTCTAAGGTTGCTGGGTCTCGGGGATAAAAAAATGGAAGAGAAAAGAGGGATGTCTTTTTTCTTTCTCCCTCACACCCAGAGTTTTTGCTGAAAGAGGGAAGGGAAATGAGGGAGGTCTTCTTCCCTCTTTCAGAACCGGCAACCAACTATCTTCACCATCCTCAATCTATTCTCCTCTGGAGTGTATCTTTAATCACTGGGACTGCTTTGACCCTCAGACTCTGGAGGAAAAATGCCTCATAGCTCTTTGCACAAAGCTTAGGCCAAATTATGAACTGCAGAAAGGACTGGCTTGGCCTCAGGAAGGAATCACTCATTTTGAAATCATCCTGCCTTTGGACCTTTTCTGTAAAAGTGAGGGCAAGTGGTCTGAGGCTCCACATGTGCAGGCTTTCTTTACCTTGCAGGCTAACCCAGACCTTTGCCAACAGTGTAGGCTTGACCCAGCCTTCCTGTTTGCCATCTCAGGGGCGGCTGCAAGGGGCAATCCCAGGGAACTAAACAAACAAATCCCAGAGGTACCTCCAACAGGGGAACCAGCTCCCTTTAGCCCTG
This sequence comes from Chlorocebus sabaeus, assembly GCF_047675955.1. Taxonomy (NCBI): domain Eukaryota; kingdom Metazoa; phylum Chordata; class Mammalia; order Primates; family Cercopithecidae; genus Chlorocebus; species Chlorocebus sabaeus. The sequence goes on from NC_132915.1 coordinate 21,952,834, forward strand.
CTCCTCCAGGTCCATTCTATGCTCCCTATCCAGTTTTTCTTTTCTCTCTTTTGCACCTCCTAGAAATCCTCACCCTAAACAAGCACCAGTCTCACTCTTGACCCTCCAACAGATGCCTGGTGAATTTGGTCCTAGTAAGATCCAGGTCTCCTTTTCTATACAAGACTTAAGGAAAATTAAGTGGGTATCTTGGCAAGTTTTTAGATGACCCTGACCGATACATAGAGGATTTCCAGAATTTAAACCAAGTATTTGAACTCTTCTGGAAAGACATTATGCTACTTTTGAATCAAACCCTAACACTGAGAAGAAGACCACTTTGCAAGCAGCAGAGAGATTTGGGGATAAGCTGTGTATCACATATAGTGTCAAAGAAGGGACCGAACTTTATCCAACTGGGAGAGATGCAGACTCTAAATGGGATCCCAATGACAAGATGGGAGAATGGAAGAGGAGACGTTTTCAGGTGTGTATAATAGAGGGCTTATGTAAGACTAGAACTGAGCCTTTCAACTATACCAAGCTATCCATGATAGACCAGGGATTTGATGAGAATCCCACTGCCTTCCTGGAAAGGCTAAGAAAGTCCTTGACAAAGCAACACGTCTGTATCTCCTGACTCAGTTGGGGAACAACTAATTTTAAAGGATAAATTTATTACTTAAGCAGCCCCTGATATCAGGAGGAAACTACAGAAACAGGCCCTGGGACCAGATAGTACTTTACAGAACCTCTGAAAGTAACCACCTTGGTCTTTTAGAATAGGTCACTGGAATAGATCCTTGAATTTATTATATCTGAGTAAAGTCCTGGGAAGCTGACAGAATTACCTCCAGCAACCCAGAAGAGCACCAAAAATACCAATGTGAAGAGATCGGGGACCTCAAGCTAAAAATCACAAAAGATGAGCGTTAATAATTAACCTTCCATGGATAGTCTTTTTATGGTCTTGCCTATGCTTGCTGTTCTTACCTTCACTCTGTTCTATACCATAGGGTACAGTAAGGTTTTCAGAATGATTCGTATATTTCACTTCTTATTTCTGTTATCCTTGGCACTAGATTCTTTCCTTTTAACCCCTTGTGGTATAATACACATATTTGACCAATGCATACTTAACCTTGTAAAACTTGTTTCTTTTTGCCTAGATGCCATCAAACTCCAAACAGTCGGGCAACTGGCTCCTTGGATGATGGTTCCCTTTTGCTGCGGACCCTTAGGTAGACTTCTGGGAGGAATCTGACTGCCCGTTCTCCCCAGAACTACCCGTCCTGTTAGCAAGAAGTAGCTAAAATCAGCCATCATCTGTATTCTAGGGGCAGTTAGATGTGCCTCTTCAGGCAGGGGAAATGACGGGGACAGGAGGCAGAAAATTTCTAGGCAGAAAAAGGTGGGTCTCTGGCAAAAGCCCCAGCTTCAAGCCAAAAAGCCTGAAACTGTGGCCCAAAGTGAGAACTTCTATCCCCGCTTTTCTGCTTGGATGTTGTGTTTTCCAAAACCATGTATGGCCCCAACCAGCCCTGATCCTGTGCCTGTAAAGACCCCAGACTCAGCTGGCAGAGACAGCAGTAGCAGCTGGATATTGAAGACTATGGCTGGACATTGGAGAAAAGAGGCCTGACTACATAGGGACAGCTTCATGGCATAACTTCAGAGAAGAAACTGGCTGGAGACAGCCTGACTTCAGAAGAAGACCACCTTCCCATCCCATCCTCTTTTCAACTCGCTTTCCTGCTGAGAGCCACTTCATTGGCGATAAAGTCCCCCACATTTACCATTCTTCAATTTGTTTTTGTGACCTGATTTCCCCTGGACAGCGGACAAGAGCTCAGGTGCCACAAGTACAGATACAAAAGACTGTCAAACTTACCCTTTGCTGGCAGAAGGCAGTCACCTTGTGCAAAAAAGCAGAGGGCCCACTGAGCTGTTAACACTTAAGCTGTCCACGGATGGCAGAGCAGAAAAGCTCTGTATTTTAAAAAAATGTTTTTAAAAAGCTATACTTTAAAAAAGCTAAGTGTTGAGTCCCAGGAGGCGGTTCCAAGATGGCCAAATAGGAACAGCACCAGCCTCCAGTTCCCAGCATGAGTCACACAGAAGACGGGTGATTTCTGCATTTCCAACGGAGGTACCGGGTTCATCTCACTGGGGCATGTCGGACAGTGAGTGCAGGGCAGTGTGTGCAGCCCCCTGAGTGAGAGCCGAAGCAGGGTGAGGCATCGCCTCACCTGGGAAGTGCAAGATGGAAGGGAATTCCCCTTCCTAGCCAAGGGAAACTGTGACACACAAAACCTGGAAAACTGGGTAGTGCCCACGCTAATACTGTGCGCTTTACCAAGGGTCTTAACAAATGGCACACCAGGAGATTATATTCTGTGCCTGGCTCAGAGGGTCCCATGCCCACGGAGCCTCCCTCATTGCTAGCACAGCAGTCTGAGATCTAACTGCAAGGCGGCAGTGAGGCTGGGGGAGGAGTACCTGCCATTGCTGAGGCTTGAGTAGGTAAACAAAGCGTCCAGGAAGCTGGAACTGGGTGGAGCCCGCTGCAGCTCATGGAGGCCTGCTTGCCTCTGTAGACTCCACCTCTGAGGACAGGGCATAGCCAAACAAAAGGCAGAGAAACCCCTGCAGATTTAAATGTCCCTGTCTGACAGCATTGAAGAGAGTAGTGGTTCTCCCAGCATGGAGTTTGAGATCTGAGAATGGACAGACTGCCTGCTCAAGTGGGTCCCTGATCCCCAAGTGGCCTAACTGGGAGATATTTCCCACTAGGGACAGATTGACACTTCACACCTCACACGGCTGGGTACCCCTCTGAGACAAAGCTTCCAGAGGAACAATCAGACAGCAACATTTGCTGCTCAGCAATGATCACTCTTCTGCAGCCTCCGCTGCTGATACCCAGGCAAACAGGGTCTAGAGTGGACCTTGAGCAAACTCCAACAGACCTGCAGCTGAGGGTCCTGACTGTTAGAAGGAAAACTAACAAACAGAAAGGACATTCACACCAAAATCCCATCTGTACGTCACCATCATCAAAGACCAAAGGTAGATAAAACCACAAGGATGGGGAAAAAACAGAGCAGAAAAGCTGAAAATTCTAAAAATCAGAGTGCCTCTCCCCCTACAAACGAATGCAGCTCCTCGCCAGCAATGGAACAAAGCTGGATGGAGAATGACTTTGATGAGTTGAGAGAAGAAGTCTTCAGACGATCAAACTTCTCCAAGCTAAAGGAGGAAGTTCAAACCCACTGCAAAGAAGTTAAAAACCTTGAAAAAAGATTTGACGAATGGCTAACTAGGAAAAGCAATGTAATGAAGTCCTTAAATGACCTGATAGAGCTGAAAACCATGACACGAGAACTACGTGACAAATGTACAAGCTACAGTAACCAACTTGATCAACTGGAAGAAAGGGTATCAGTGATTGAAGATCAAATGAATGAAATGAAGCAAGAAGAGAAGTTTAGAGAAAAAAAAAGTAAAAGGAAGCAAACAAAGCCTCCAAGAAATATGGGACTATGTGAAAAGAACAAATCTACGTCTGATTGGTGTACCTGAAAGTGATGGGGAGAATGGAACCAAGTTGGAAAACACTCTGCAGGATATTATCCAAGAGAACGTCGCCAACCTAGCAAGGCAGGCCAACATTCAAATTCACTAAATACAGAGAGAATGCCACAAAGATACTCCTTGAGAAGAGCAACTCCAAGAAACATAATTGTCAGACTCACCAAAGTTGAAATGAAGGAAAAAATGTTAAGGGCAGCCAGAGAGAAAGGTTGGGTTACACACAAAGGGAAGTCCATCAGACTAACAGCGGATCTCTGGGCAGAAACTCTACAAGCCAGAAGAGAGTGGGGGCCAATATTCAACATTCTTAAAGAAAAGAATTTTCAACCCAGAATTTCATATCCAGCCAAAGTAAGTTTCATAAGTGAAGGAGAAATAAAATCCTTTACAGATAAGCAAATGCTGAGAGATTTTGTCACCACCAGGCTTGCCCTACAAGATATCCTGAAGGAAGCACTAAACTTGGAAAGGAACAACCAGTATCAGTCACTGCAAAAACATGCCAAAATGTAAACACCATCAATGATAGAAAGAAACTGCATCAATTGACAAGCAAAATAACCAGCTAACATCATAATGACAGGATCAAGTTCACACATAACAATATTAACTTTAAATGTAAACGGGCTAAATGGTCCAATTAAATGACACAGCCTGGAAAATTGGATAAAGAGTCAAGACACATCAGTTTGCTGTATTCAGGAGATCCATCTCACGTGCAGAGACACACATAGGCTCAAAATAAAGGGATGGAAGAAGATTTACCAAGCAAATGGAAAACAAAAAAAGGCAAAGGTTGCAATCCTAGTCTCTGATAAAACAGACTTTAAACAAACAAAGATCAAAAGAGACAAAGAAGGCCATTACATAATGGTAAAGGGATCAATTCAACAAGAAGAGCTAACTATCCTAAATATATATGTATGCACCCAATACAGGAGCACCCAGATTCATAAAGCAAGTCCTTAGAGACTTACAAAGAGACTTAGACTCCCATACAATAATAATGGGAGACTTTAACATACCACTGTTAACAGGAGTCAGATCAACGAGACAGAAAGTTAACAAGGATATCCAGGAATTGAACTCAACTCTGCACCAAGCAGACCTAATAGACATCTACAGAACTCTCCACCCCAAATCAACAGAAGATACATTCTTCGCAGCACCACATCGCACTTATTCCAAAATTGATCGCATAGTTGGAAGTAAAGCACTCCTTAGCAAACGTAAAAGAACAGAAATTATAACAAACTGACTCTCAGACCACAGTGCAATCAAACTGGAACTCAGGATTAAGAAACTCACTCGAAACCGCTCAACTACATGGAAACTGAACAACCTGTTCCTCAATGACTACTGGGTACATAACGAAATGAAGGCAGAAATAAAGATGTTCTTTGAAACCAGTGAGAACAAAGATACAACATACCAGAATCTCTGGGACACATTTAAAGCAGTGTGTAGAGGGAAATTTATAGCACTAAATGCCCACAAGAGAATGTTGGAATGATCTAAAATTGACACTCTAACATCACAATTAAAAGAACTAGAGAAGCAAGAGCAAAAACACTCAAAAGCTAGCAGAAGGCAAGAAATAACTAAGATCAGAGCAGAACTGAAGGAGATAGAGACACAAAAAACTCTTCAAAAAACCAATGAATCCAGGAGGTGGTTTTTTTGAAAAGATCAACAAAATTGATAGACAGTTAGCAGGACTAATAAAGAAGAAAAGAGAGAAGAATCAAACAGATGCGATAAAAAAATGATAAAGGGGATATCACCACCGACCCCACAGAAATACAAACTACCATCAGAGAATACTATAAACACCTCTACACAAATAAACTAGAAAACCTGGAAGAAATGGATAAATTCCTGGACACATACACTCTCCCAAGACTACACCAGGAAGAAGTTGAATCCCTGAATAGACCAATAGCAGGCTCTGAAATTGAGGCAATAATTTATAGCCTACCAACCAAAAAAAGTCCCGGACCAGACAGATTCACAGCCGAATTCTACCAGAGGTACAAAGGGGAGCTGGTCCCATTCCTTCTGAAACTATTCCAATCAATAGAAAAAGAGGGAATCCTCCCCAACTCATTTTATGAGGCCAACATCATCCTGATACCAAAGCCTGGCAGAGAAACAACAAAAAAGAGAGAATTTTAGACCAATATCCCTGATGAATATCGATGCAAAAATCCTCAATAAAATAGTGGCAAACCGAATACAACAGCACATCTAAAAGCTTATCCACCATGATCAATTGGGCTTCATCCCTGGGATGCAAGGCTGGTTCAACATATGCAAATCAATAAATGTAATCCAGTATATAAACAGAACTAAAGACAAAAACCACGTGATTATCTCAATAGATTCAGAAAAGGTGTTTGACAAAATTCAACACCCCTTCACCCTAAAACCTCTCAATAAATTCGGTATTGATGTGATGTATCTCAAAATAATGAAAGCTATTTATGACAAACCCACAGCCAATATCATACTGAATGGGCAAAAACTGGAAGCATTCCCTCTGAAAACTGGCACAAGACAGGGATGCCCTCTCTCACCACTCTGATTCAACATAGTGTTGGAACTTCTGGCCAGGGCAATCAGGCAGGAGAAAGAAATGAAGGGTGGGAAGTCAAATTGTCCCTGTTTGCAGATGACATGATTGTATCTTTAGAGAACCCCATTGTCTCAGTCCAAAATCTCCTTAAGCTGATAAGCAACTTCAGCAAAGTCTCAGGATACAAAATCAATGTGCAAAAATCACAAGCATTCTTATACACCAGTAACAGAGAGAGAGCCAAATCATGAATGAACTCCCATTCACAATAGCTTCAAAGAGAATAAGATACCTAGGAATCCAACTAACAAGGGATGTGAAGGACCTCTTCAAGGAGAACTACAAACCACTGCTCAATGAAATAAAAGAGGACACAAACAAATGGAAGAACATTCCATGCTCATGGATAGGAAGAATGAATATCGTGAAAATGGCCATACTGCCCAAGGTGATTTATAGATTCAATGCTATTCCTATTAAGCTACCAATGACTTTCGTCACAGAATTGGAAATACTAAAGTTCCTGTGGAACCAAAAGGAGCCCACATTGCCAAGACAATCCAAAGCAAAAAGAACAAAGCTGGAGGCATCATGTTACCTGACTTCAAACTATACTACAAGGCTACAGTAACCAAAACAGCATGGTACCGGTACCAAAACAGAGATATAGACCAATGGAACAGAACAGAGCCCTCAGAAATAATACCACACATCTACAACCATCTGATCTTTGACAAACCTGACAAAAACAAGAAATGGGGAAAGGATTCCCTATTTAATGGTGCTGGGAAAACTGGCTCGCCATATGTGGAAAGCTGAAACTGGATCCTTACTTTACTCCTTATGCAAAAATTAATTCAAGATGGATTAGAGCCTTAAATGTTACACGTAAAACCATAAAAACTCTAGAAGAAAACCTAGGCAATACCATTCAGGACATAGGCATGGGCAAGGACCTCATGTCTAAAACACCAAAAGCAACAGCAACAAAAGCCAAAATTGACAAATGGGATCTAATTAAACTAAAGAGCATCTGCACAGCAAAAGAAACTACCATCAGAGTGAATAGGCAACCTACAGAATGGGAGAAAATTTTTGAAATCTACTCATCTGACAAAGGGCTAATATCCAAAACCTACAAAGACCTCAGATTTACAAGAAAAAAACAAACAACTCCATCAAAAAGTGGGCAAAGGATATGAACAGACACTTCTCAAAAGAAGACATTTATGCAGCCAACAGACACATGAAAAAATGCTCATCACTGGCCATCAGAAAAATGCAAATCAAAACCACAATGAGATACCATCTCACACCAGTTAGAATGGCAATCGTTAAAAAGTCAGGATACAACAGGTGCTGGAGAGGATGTGGAGAAATAGGAACACTTTTACACTGTTGGTGGGACTGTAAACTAGTTCAACCATTGTGGTAGACAGTATGGCGATTCTTCAAGGATCTAGAACTAGAAATGCCATTTGACCCAGCCATCCCATTACTGGGTATATACCCAAAGGACTATAAATCATGCTGCTATAAAGACTACATGCAGACATATGTTTATTGTGACACTATTCACAATAGCAAAGACTTAGAATCAACCCAAATGTCCATCAATGACACTGCATTAAGAAAATGTGGCACATATACACCATGGAATACTATGCAGCCATAAAAAAGGATGAGTTCATGTCCTTTGTAGGGACATGGATGCAGCTGGAAACCGTCATTCTCAGCAAAATGTCACAAGAACAGAAAACCAAACACCGCATGTTCTCACTCATAGGTGGGAATTGAACAATGAGAACACTTGGACACAGGAAGGGGAACAACACATTCTGGGACCTGTTGTGGGGTGGGTAGAGGGGGGAGGGATAGCATTAGTATATATACCTAATGTAAATAACGAGTTAATGGGTGCAACACACCAACATGGCACATGTATACATATGTAACAAACCTGCATATTTCCATAATATATCAAGTATTGATGAATGTGCATACGTTTCTGGGTTTTCTTTCCTGTTTGTAACACGGGCTACCCCAATACCACACTGCCATAACTAGTAAAGCTTTCTAATAAGTACTGATGTGCCTGGGGTAAATCCCTCTGCTTCATTGTCTGTTCTGAGATTTTTGTTCTTTGATACGCCTTTTAGAAATAACTTTTCAATTGTCTAAAAATTCAACTTTTTTTTTTTTTTACTGGAATTGTACTGACACTATACATCAGATTAGGCAGAATTAAAATCTTTATGATATTAGATATTTCTATCTGTATATCCGATAAATTTAACAAAGTAAGTCTTCTTTTATGTCTTTCCATAAAGTTTTATAATTTCTGCAAACAGATTTGGAACAACTTGTTAGATTCCCAAGAATCTTATATTTTTTCATTGCTATATTAAATGTCATTTTTTAAAAATAAAGTTTTGTTGGTATTTAAAAATGCAATTGATGTTTGTATGTTGATCTTGTACTCATTTTGCTCTATTCTCTTTTTTATTCCAATAAATATTGTAAATCATCAGTCTAAAAATAATGAGCATTTTATTACTTTCATCCTGATCTTTATGCCTTTAATTTTTTTCTTCTTTTCCTCCTAAATTGACAGGCGGCTTTGGTAAATGTTTAATATACACAGTTAAAGAGCACCTTATTTTGGTCTTAATTTTAAAGGGAGTACTTCCAACATTTCTCTACCAATAATGAAGTTTGCTTTAAGTATTTTTTATATAATCTTTGTTGAGAGAAAAATATTTTCTTCTATTCTCAGAGATTGCTGAATTATTTTTAAGCTGAATATGTGTTGTATTTTATCAAATGATTACTCTGCTTCTATTTAGTTGGTATGCGACTTTTCTTCTTTACTTCATTAATGTGATGAATGGCATTTATTTTTTTCTAATGTTAAACCACTAGGCATTTCTGGGATGAACTCAGTTACATGTGTGATATAACAGCTTCTTTTTATTCTACTAAATTTAGTTTGATATTTTGTTTAGGCTTTTTCCAACTATGTTTATGAAGTAAATAAATAAGGTTATGAGCAACCTGCCAGGCTGTGTTTTACAATTAGTATGTATTACTAGTTGACTACAACACTTGTTTGGGAACAGATATTTACTAGCCATTCAACAGATACTTTTTATATTGATAATGAAAGTAATAGCATTGACAGAGTGTCTTTTTCTACTGGAAAAATACCACTTTACGGTTATGGTTTGGAAGATAAAGGGAGTCTTCTCTGATTACAGAGCCCATCATAGATACAATAATTACATCAAGTCTACATGTTTCCAAATGATGTCTTCACAGCCAATAGAGAATAAAAGCATTTTCAAACCAGAATAGTATTTCTAAGGCTCTAAAATATCACAGTGAAAATTATTTTGGGGAATGGGATGTACTTGTTCACAGAGTAGTCCCTGACTTTAAATAGAATATTGTATCTCTCTAAGAATACATTTCACTGATAGTCTCAAATGTTGCAGTGGAAATTCAAAAGGACAAGATAATTGACGGTTCCCTCAATTGAGCATGTCACTTGTTACCACAATAATTATACCCACTGTTCTCCATGTATTCCTTACCTTTCACCTTGACACAAACATCATAATTTACATGTTTTTATAACTAATTTTAGCTATGAAATACAATAGAAATAATCTCATTTTAAGGTCTTGGTTATAACACTTCCTATAGTAACAGTATTTTTTTATTATTTTATTTTATTTGATCATTATTGTAGAACTTAATATTGTTCTATCATCACATTTTGCAATTTGTCATAATAATCCTTTATAACTTGATTTCACATACCAAAAAGTATATCAGAATCAATCATGTGAAATGATAAAGGAATTTCAAAATAGGTAATTTAAAAACAAAGAAAAGTATGCATTGCGGAAAACGAAATACACATCTAAAAGCATGTAATGGAAAATAGTGCATTAGTACGGTTTGAGAACTCAGATTATTTTTACAAGTAATATTTACCTCGAAATTAAGAAATAGCAAGAAAAATACAAAGAACAAATGGGCCATGACATTTTCTGTCTTCCAAAAGGAGAGGATTTCTCACATTATTATTCTCTCAATTTTTTTATTTTTACCCTTCAGCATATATAAGAATTTTAGAAGCTATCAGGTGAATTGCTTTGCCGTGATAAAAACAGAAAGAGAGCTGTGCACAGTAACGTGTCTTAGGCTGTTACTTTGATGAAATGGCTTAAACTTGGAGATAAAACTGAACATGGAACATGATGAAAGTCATTTAAATTCTAGTACTGAAACAAAGGCTAAGAAACAAAAAGGAAAGCCTTCAAATGAGATGTAATGTAAGGGTTGATTTTGTTGATTTCTGAGGTGTATCATATGAAGATGCGTGTCACATTTTAGTGTTTGTCATGATCGACTGTCATAGTTAATGGTATTTTCAAGAGTCTCATGCTATATCCTTCTAAGTACGTGATTCACTGTGTGGCAACTTCAATCTCAAATGCTAATAATCCACATTTCTGTCACTGATATTTTTTATTTGTCATTTATCCAACATACTCATTTCTATCTGACTGTAGGGGAGAACAGTGACAGCTATTGCAGAAAGAGTAAAGTTGCAGGTAAAAGAAGTATTTTTTTGTTTTAAAATATTGAAGGCACTTTGAGACATTGAGGGTCATTACCCAAATGAGCATTCACTTTAAAGAATCAACTCAGGTTAAAGTAGCTTCTCACACTTTCTGTGCATCTAGAATAGCTTTAGGGTATTGACAAACCTTCATGGATAGCCCATGACACACAGCAAGAGAATGAATTTTTGAAAGAATTCACACATTTAAATTAATATTGGCCTTCTAACTCTGCAGGAAGTCATAGAATTTTAATTTGGACTTTATGGGCTTGTTCTGTGCCCTCTACAATTCCCCTGGATTTTAATGAAATATTAGAGCTGATAAAATAGTAAAAAGCATTGACCTAGAAAGAATATTAAAAAGTCCATCTTTATATTTCTTATTGGTAATGCACCTATGGTCACCTATGTCTTTCATTAATATTTAAGTGGACATATTATAAAGGCTAGGAATAAGACAGCTATACATACTCCTGATACCATGACACTAGGTAAGCCTCCAATAAGAGATGCCACTCTTGGGCAAATGGGAGTATGAACGAAAAAAGTTCTAAATTAATTGAGTTAAAATCTGAAGTTACTGAATTATCCCAGAATATATTAAGGTTATTTTTCCCTGTAATCAGACAGAATGGAGTTTCAAAGAGAGATTAAGTTGAGTTACAGAATAATAAAGAACATTATTTTCTTTCCCACACACGAATTTCTGGCCAAAAAAATAAATACGCACTACATTTTCTTTGGCTTGTGTATTAGTTATCCGTTGCAGTGAACAAATTATTCCTAAATTGTGGCAACTTAAAACAATTATAAATATTTATTTCACACCATTTCTGTGACTCAGGAATTCCAGGGTAGTTTAGCTATGTGGCTCTGAATCGAAGACTCATGAGATTGCTGTAAATATGACAACTGGGACAACAGTCATCTGAGGGATTGACTGGGGTGGGAAGATTTCATTCTAAAATGGTTCTGTCGGTCATTGCCAAGTCAATACTGGCTGCTGGCAAGAGGCCCCACTTCCTCACCACATGTACCTTTGCACAAAGTTGCCAGAGTGTCCTTATGGCCTAGTGGCTGACTTCCACTCCAGTGAGTAATTCAAGAGAGTGCAAGGCGGAAGCCACATGTCCTTTAGTATCTGGCCTCAGAAGTCACACACCAGCAATCCCACAATCTCCTATTGGTTCCAGCTGGTCAAGCCTATTTAACAGGGAAAGTGAGCCTCACTGGGGGAAACTTAGAGGCTGCCTGCCACAATTTGCAAACTAGAATGGCATATTGTTTAGAAGGCATTTCAGGAGTAACTATAAACATGCAAATGATATTTCAAAGAATATGCATTCAGATCAACATACCCAGCCAAACAGTCTGAGAACTCAGTGTTGTATTGTTTTCTTGTTGGCACATTATCTGATAAAAATCAGAGGCTTTTCAGTGGTACATAGCTGTTATTTTTCCACTCCAAAATGTAGTGCAAATGTCATTTTGCCAGTCGTCACACAATGCAAAGGTCTCTTACTAAAAGTCAGAGTATGTTAGAGAATAAGGCTCAGACTGAAATTATTTCATACACATGAAGCATTTTGTCTACATTTTGTTGTTACTGCAAATAAGAGCCAATGAAATAAGAGAATGGAAATAAATGTCAGAGTAAAAGAGAGATGCAATAGCTACGCCTAGTTGTTAGTATTATAAGATATAGCCTTCTTTTCCAAAGTAAAATAAGCAATAAAGGAAAGAGAATTAAAAACAAAGATGAATCTCCAACAGGGGCATGTAGTTTAACCTCTTAATTTTATAAATGAGAAAACTAAGGCCTAGCAAATTTAATTGACTTGTGCAAAGCCACACAGTAAATTAACCAGTTATACATTCAGAGGAGATTTCACAGGCCTGGGGCTCTTTTCCCCGAAATAATTTTGAATTTCTGAAACTTTGAAGAACATGTCAAAAAATACAAAGTTGAGTCAAAACAGTTATTTATTATCAACTAGATAAATAGCCAAAGTGAGTGCTTGGTAGACAGCAAAGATTCTCAATATTTTTGGAAACATGAATTAGACCCAGCAACTTTGCATTGTGAAGACACCTCAATTCACTGGAGGAAATCTTTGTTTCTAACTTGAAATATTCAACTTGAGATATTGTTTTAAATCAAAGAAACATTTTGGCACTCCTAAGCAGACATTGCTACAAAGCAAAATACTTCTGTTTCTTTTTGTTTTCAAAAATGCTCTCATGAAAATAAAAAAAGTTATTTAATGTAGGAACCGCTAATCATAGAAAATAATTTTACATTGTGCCAAAAATTCTGATCAGATGAAACTGTTACTTTGTAGTTGAATGTCTCTTTAGTTGACATTTTGCAAGTGTGTTTTAGGAATTGTTTTCCAAACGGCAATGTGACTCATGGCCTGCTTTTAACTCTGCACTGTTTCTCTTTAGTGTGCAAAACTTTCTGATTGTTGTAATTTCATTTTCATGCCACATTACCAGAGAAAACAGTTTTTCCAAACAAACAATTGCTTTCAAAAGGCAGAAGATGCACTGTTTATCTTGGCTTCTAGTGAAAGAAAATAACTCATAATAGCCTATGGTATGGTTTAGAAATATCACTGCCTCATGTGGAAACTGAATGAGCATAATATATGTTAAATGTCAAATCTTAGTTTCTAGGAGGTAAAAGAGGTGTTTGGACTAATTGATTAGAAAATGTGAAAATTAATGAATGCTGTAGATGAAGAAACACAGTAATGATACACATGGACATGAATTTATATAATAAAGCATTTACTGAAATGTACCTACCATTAATTGAGTAGCTACTATTGATCATGGATGGTGCCGTTATTAGGGGTTTAAGGTTGAGTTTGGGTTTTAGGGCTCAAATTCTCTTACTTACCTCTTCCATCCTCCAAGTTGTATGCTAACAGTATTAAAGACAGAGGAAACATGGCCAAATACCTTAGAAAACACCAGCTAATGAAGACTGCTCTAGCAAAGACTTTGTAGCATGGCTAATGCCAAGAGGATTAAATAAGGTCTCAGCCTACATCAACATCCACCCCTTCACCTCTACCCCATTGGAAAGACAATTCAAAATACACTGAGCAGGGTCAGTGTCAAGAAAACAAGAAATATTTAAAATATCATGTAGTTTTTGCCAATTCTTACTCTTTAGCTCCCTAAGCTACCCAGCCCCCACTAGCCTGGGCTGTTAACGCATAGGAAGGTGGCACGTGGGATAAAATGGAGCAACAAAGAGAGGGGTGGCTTTCTTCTATGGGAGGAAAGGCCCTGGTGCAGCCTGCCTCTGTAAAGTGGATCAAGATCCGTGCCCAGGTGGCCTACTGTTTGAGAACAGAAAGCACCAGGGAAGGCGGGGCATGGTGCCTCACGCCTGTAATCCCAGCACTTTGGGAGGCTGAGGCGGGTGTATTCCCTGAGGTCAGGAGTTCAAGACCAGCCTGACCAATATGGTGAAACCCCATCTCCACTAAAAATACAAAAATTAGTTGGGTGTGGTGGCATGTGCCTGTAGTCCCAGCTCCTCGGGAGGCTGAGACAGGAGAATCGCTTGAATCTGGGAGGTGGAGGTTGCAGTGAGCCAAGATCGCATCACTGCACTCCAGCCTGGTGACAGAGCGAGACTCTGTCTCAAAAAAAAATTTTTTTTTTTAAAGAAAGCAGAAAGCCCCAGGGAAGAATGCATAAAGTGAGTGTGATCAAGGTGCCTGCCATCAGAAGCAGGAGAAAACACCAGTCACCGATGCTGCTCTGCTAGCAATGCAGTGAACCCATCCACTAAAGTGAACTGTAACCCAGTGAAAGTAGGGCTCCAATCAAAAGAAAATAAAAATGAATGAATGAAAGGAAGGGAGGAAAGGAAAGGAAAGGAAAGGAAAGGAAAAGGGAAAGGAAAATAAAAAGGAAAAGGAAAATTTACTCAGTCTAGTAAGAAAGTTGCAGTTGGGGCCATGAATATTTCTTCTTATATTCCTCTGACTGGGAAAAAGAAAAGCAGCTTGGGAAAAATTAGATTTTCCCTTTGGGCAAGGCTGATAATTTCAAGGGAGAAGGAGTCTCCCTTCTTACCAGATATCAGCATGCCTCCTAAGGAATTTGGAATCTGAAAGCTTGAGTTCAAACCCCGCTACTAACTAGCTGGATAAACTTAGGTAGTTATTTATCATCTAGGACTCTCCGTTCCCTCTAAAAACTATGAGTATCACTTTCCATTACCTATGGGCCAAAGGGGTGCTCCCTGTGAGTTTAGTTTGAGAAATTCTCTGGGCCAATCCTGAGCAGTTCTGGGAGTGTCTTAGAGGTCTCCTGTCTCCCAAAGGAAGAGGTGACAAACAGGACAGGATTGAGAGCTAGTCTTGGAAGAGGTGACAAACAGGACAGGATTGGGAGCTAGTCTTGCAACATGATGCCTACGTGCCTGGGAGAAGCTACCAATTTTAGCGGTGCACATTGAACAATATTTCTAAGTCCTCCCAGGTTTTCCCAGGACTAGATTCTACCCTGATTCCTTTAACTGTTCCAATTGCCCTAGGTTGGAACATCTATGGAACCCCTAGGACTAAGGTGTGACTCTTCCTATGGCTCTAGGGAAAGACCTGTTTTCCCCTTGCAGTTGTTGACTGGATTTCACTACAAAGACAATGCTGCTGGCTGGCTAGTCATAACAGTGTGTCTGCCCGGAAATGCTATCATTACCCCTTGAGTGTCAGCCACAAGATTACATGTCCCTGGTTTAATGCCATGTGCACTGTGGCTTAGCTTCTTCTGGGGCCACTGCATACCAGGGTTAGCCCTGCTGGCTCTGGCCCACGTTTCCAATTTTCTCTCTGATTTCCCCTGATTTGCTGTTGAAGTTAGAGCATGCAGCCTATTTAAGGCTATGGTTCACCAATCTTGAGAGGTCTACAAAAGTGAAGCACCTGACTGCATTGTGAACAGCACAATAGCACCAGTCAGGGATGAACAGTAGTGGTTCTACCTAGGCAGTGCTCTCTACCTGAGTGCAATATAGCTAAGACATGCGTATGGCTTGCTTTTAAAGAAGGCAAGCTCTTTCCTCCACCAGCAATCTCCTTGCCCTCAACAGCAGGTCTGGGTCTCCTCTGTTCGGCCCACCCAAGCAGATACTTTCTTTGTAATAAGTACCTATTACATGTTTCTTTCTTTGATCCCACCATATTCTAACTAGTGGTTTTTTTTTTTTTTTTTTTTTTTTTTTTTGGTAATAAGTACCTTTTACATATCTCCATTGTTTCACTGATGACACCATAATGTATTAATCACTACTGGGTTTAAGTCTATTTCTATTTTTCAATTTTGTCGCAATTTCATAAGACCAGGACCCTATATTAACTATCTTTGTACTCTCAGTACCTACCATTTTGCCTCAGGAATATTGGGTCTTCAATAAATGTGTTATATCAGTGGTCCCCAAACTTTCTGGCACCAGGGATGAGTTTCGTGGAAGATAATTTTTCCATGGATGGGGAAGGGATGGATGGTTTCAGGATGAAACTGTTCCACCTCATTCGATTCTCATAAGGAGCAGGCAACCTAGATCCCTCACACGCACAGTTCACAATAGGGTTCGTGCTCCTGGGAGAATCCAATGCTGCCACTGATCTGACCGGAGGCAGAGCTCTGGCAGTAATGCTCACTTGCCTGCCACTCACTTCCTGCTGTGTGGCCTAGTTCCTAACAGGCCATAGACCTCTACCAGGGGAACCCTGTGTTGTACGACTGGACACACAGATGGATGCATAAATGAACAAATGAATTTTACAACCGGACTGAGGTATGATGGCATATAATGTACAAGAGCAGTACCTGTCCATCATAGACTATCATAGTACTATGGGAAACCATTGTCAAATCCCAATCTATAGATTCCCCCACTCCATGTTTTACATCTCTGAAGTGGGGAGGCATCTCTCAATCCCTGCTGGTCAGACAGCAGTCAGGATGTGGGTGCCATGGTGTGTGCGTGCATCCACAGGAGAAAGGTGGATGTCAGTGGTTTGGATGGAATTCCTGGAAAGGTTGGTTGGAGCATTTTCTTAAAAAATGCAACATCACCAACACTCATGATGCTGTAGATGACAGTTTTATGTGAAAAGAAATCATGATATCTACTGCCTTGAGTCAAAGTTTTCCAGACAGTCAGTATCTGAATGTAAAGAAGTTTTAGGAATACTTTAACCAATTTAATTTGCTTATGTTTTTCTTTTTTAGAAATGCCTAAGAGTGCTATACCATAAAAATTTATGCCTAGACAAGTCTAAAATAGTTCTTTCAATAAGCAGAAAATAAAAACTTTAAGTGAGAGAAGGATATTATATAAATTTAACTGGCAGTATTCTTACTTTTTCGGTAATCTTAATGTTTCTTATAGTCAGTGACATTATATTCCATGAAATATGGGGTACTTGCTGTAAAATTAGTGATATTTTTCCTCTTTGGGGAAACAAATGGGATTAGTAAATTGCAACTGTTACATCTTTTATTGAAGCAAAGGTACACTGAGATCTGCATGTACCTTTCTCAGAAAGATGAACTTCACACTGTGGCAATAAACAGAACACATGATGTTTGCAAATTTCCTGGGAGATGTTTCTCCATCCTAACCTGGTCTCTGTCGTTGTTTAACGATGCTGCTGAAGTCAAGAGGACAGGCCCAGAGGAACCACATTAAAAACAGTCCAGCGTTTTCCTCAGCAGTCAATCATTTCTGCCTCTCTGTACTTCCCAGCCCCCACCCCAAAACGGAAGTAACCGAAAGGGACAAAAGGCCCTGTCCCCAGTCATTCTAACTTTGAGGCAGACATGAGGTTGTTGCTAAATCCTCTTTTTCTTCACATATTCTTACATAATGAAAAAGAAAAGGAAAATAACAGTAACAAAGGAAAGAATCTTATTAGCAGACAGCTAATCAATGAAAGGGAAGGAGAAAACCCTTTGGAGAGCCTCTGGTGTCTCTTCGTGTCCTGAACTTTCTGCCTTGCTGCTAATGTTAAAGAACCAAAATTAGACCTCCTCTAAGTGGAAGCCAACGCTGGTATTTTGGCAAGGGCCCAAAACACACGAAGGGGTCCTAGGACTGTGATCCCTACCCTTTCTTCTCCCCTGTCAACCTGCTCCATGACTTTCAAGTTCTTCCCCCATCCTCCAGCTGCCCTCCCAAAGAGAAGGAAGCAGTACTGGCAGGGGAGAAATGATATCCTTCACTCATGTTACACGGATGATGCATGTGGCAGTGATGGGACCTGGATGTAATGCAGGCAGTCCCTGCCCAGTCCCTGCCGATCCAAACAGAGGAAAGATGTGACTAGAGGAATAAATTAAAAGCTCCCTCTCATATGGATGTACCCAGTGTGCAATTACAGCAAGGTCTGTAATTTCTAGCAGGATCATTTAAGTTCTTGCCTTTTCAAACGCTCATGGTAGATTGTAAAAATGCTGATTTACCACCTTCCCTGGCCAGTTGTCTCTGGAGACACCCACCCTACTCCACCTGATGCTTAATAAAAAACTGGTGTCCAAAAAGGTTGGAGGTTCATCTCTAAATTCCACATTTGATCCAGGAAGAAAAAAAAAATAGTATTTGTTGTTTGGGGAGTCCAAAACAAAGAAAGCGGGAAAGAGAAAAGAAAACATTTGATATCCCAGGATTACCAAGTCCCAAATCCTCTCCAGCAGCGCCCTCCAATATTTGCAGTCCCTGTCATGTTGGTGGCCTTTGCTCAGGTACCCAGCTAGGCTCCAAAACTGCATAAACACCGAACTCTGTTGTTTTAGAGAGAAGCAGCTACACATGCCACTTTAAAGACATTTAATGACTGTATCTCTTTTCTTCAAACATGTGGGGTACTGTGGAGAGTTGGACACCGCCCTGGGCAGGTTCCACATGGCATGGCAGCTGCCGTGAGCAAAGGGGAGGGTGTGTCCAGGCCGTGAGGTAGCGTCTCGTCTGAAGGAAATGAAATACCGCATGCAGAGGGCTTATTAAAAGCTTCATGCTTGAAAAATCCGTAGTAAAGGCAAGTCTTGGGAAGCAGACAGTTTCCCCTTTTGCTGGTCATGTTCACTTTATAGCTGGAAATGTGAATGCAATTTTGACATTTGTATGGACTTAGCGGGGGCGGGGCGGGGTGGGAAAAGATAGTGAAGCATGAAGCCGGATTTTATTGGAAAAACATGGCCCGGAACAACGCTTCTCAAGGCATGCTTTGCCAGTAATTAAGGTGCAGTCTTCTCTTCTGTGGGCCCTGCATCCCACAGTGTTACAGGTACGGTGAATTTTAAAAAAACACAGCAGCTCAGTACTAGCAGGCACCATGGCTCTCCTTCTCACCAGCCCTACAAAATGACTCTAGATTTTTTTCCCAAGATAGTTCAGGACATTGTAGCCCCAGCTGCAGCAAGACAGTTTACTGTGTCCCTCAAATGTAACTTTTTTCACAACTTAACGAGGTTTATTTTATTTTAAATACATTTTATGTGTAAAATATTTGGATTAGTAATTCACGTATGTGGTACAAAATTCAGAAGGTGTAAGAAACTGAAATGCAAGTCTCTCTATACCTCTTGATAGTGATTTTGCTCTCCTTCTTAGAAGAAACCCTTGTTACCTTTCTTGCAGATAGTTCCAGAACTCTATGGTACGTACCAGCATACCCGACGTAACCTTTTCTTGTTTGTTTGTTTCTTTTATGGGATTTTTTTTCCATTCAAAGAGGTTTGATAAACAAATGTAATGAAGCTGCGAAAATGGGTAATTTTTAAAACAACCTGATGAAATGGAGTATTTTTAAAGATTCAATCAGATATTTTTAAAGTATTAACATGTGACTTCCCAACTTAAAACTATTTTTTAAAAAGTATAGATGCATTCATGAAATCCACACCAGAAAAATTTCAATGTGAGAATTTCTCCTGCTCCTCTTATTTTTCTTGATAGTATGCTTTCTATCAGCAGAACTTTTTCTCTTATTTTCATTACAATCTTTATGTATTCTCACTGATGTCCATAGCTTCTTCCTTTATTTAAAAATTTAAGTAATATTTCAAGGGTTTCTAGATGGAGATGACAAAAATCACGATTTTGTACATGGGCCAACAGAAATCACTTACCTCTGGTCAACTGTAGCTGATCATGGGCAAGAACGTGAGAAATTGCATTACCATGTAAGAAGATCACTTGGCTAGGATTTAAGTGGACTCTGATCTATTCATTCAAACCTCATTTGTATCTGGATCTCAACAAGATCTTTTCTTTTTTATAAAATGAAGGGAAATATCAATGAGACTTCCTGCTGAAGCATTCTGTTTCTTGCCTTACACTTTCCAGGGTTTTGCCCATGTGATTTTAGTCCCTAAAGTCTCAAATCGATTAATGCAACAAGCTCCTTTTTCTCATGTTAAAATAGAAAAGGTGAGCATGGTCAGATTAAGATTTGCTAGACATATCCTCAGTTCTTGAGAGAAAATTGAGACATTCAAAGAAACGTTCTCAGATGGTGCCAATTCATTTTTGTTTCATTGGATCACATAGGCAGAATTTCAGCCTTAGTACCTCTAAAATTTACGTTTCATCCTGAATACGGGGTGGGCCCTATTCTTGGTACAGATCCCCAGCTCCTGGGTTCTGCCACCAAGCTGGAGTAGGACACTGACTTCTTCTGTCCAAATTTGCCTCACCAACCAGCCTGCATTCTGGGTGATTGAACTCAGTGGAGCTGTGTGTGAGGACCTAAGACAGGAAGAGCCAGTGGGCTGCAGAGATTGGAACTGAGAGGCATGTTAAAAATTCTTTCCAGGGCTATTAAGCAAAGCCAGGAACTCCACACCTGGCCTTGTGAAGGAGTAGACAAAGGTGCATAAGTATGAAGCAGCATATATATTGTTCCACCAACTGTTCCCTTTGAAACTTCTAATATATGTTTCCCTCAACACATTTGCATTAAAGGCAAATTGTATCCTAAGCATTATTCTAGGTGCCAGAGATATAGCAGCAAATAAATCCCTCACACACACAAAAAAATCCCTGCCCCCACGGAGCTCATGTTCTAACATTATGTTCTCTTTATTCTTTTTCTTTTTCTTATTTTTTTGAGATGGAGTCTCACTCTATTGCCCAGGCTGGAGTGCAATGGTGCCATCTCAGCTCACTACAACCTCTGCCACCTGGGTTTAAGCGATTCTCCTACCTCAGCCTCCCAAGTAGCTGGGATTACAGGCACCTGCCACTGAACCCAACTAATTTTTGTATTTTTAGTAGAGATGGGGTTTCACCATCTTGGCTGGCTGGTCTTGAACTCCTGACCTCATGATCCACCTGCCTCGGCCTCCCAAAGTGCTGGGATTACAGACATGAGCTACCTTGCCCAACCCTCTTTATTCTTTTTCTAACCTAAGTCAGTGTCTCAACTAACTCCTTTCTGTTGATGTAGGATAATCCTTTCTATTGATGTAAGATACCCTACTCTTCTAACTTTTACAGCTATACTTGTATTTCGTACAGTATCAGAATTTTTAACTTTCAAATTCTGTTTTTCTGAATATAAATAGGTCTTCCAAGTTTTGTTTAGTTTCATTCAAAAGTCAAAAATCCATAAACAGATTTACATTATCATAACGATGTAAATGCTGCTAACTACAGAGCCAAGAAATGTACTATAATTATACTTCCTTCTCTTAAAGGTCTTATGGCATGACCTCTGAACCAATTAATGGAGAATATTCATATTCCAAGCACCAGGGTAAAGTGAATTCTCTGTTCTTGTACCTAATGAATTAAATATTTGAAATCATATCATGGCATTGACAAAGATTCTCTCTGTGGCCAAACTCTAGCCATGCTCTTCTGAGCCATTTCTTAGCTGGGTCTCAACCTTGGCCTATAAAGACTTAAGGCAAAAAATCTCAGTTTCTAACAGCTCAAGGCCACATCCCCAGGATGACTCTATCCTCCCTTAAAAGCACCTGCCTGAGAAAACTCAAAGCTGTCAAAAGTACTTCCTGCTTGTTGCAGCCAACACCTGAAGAAAGACCTGTCTTCCAGTCTCTCTAGGATGGTAGGAGCCTAACTTTCCAAAGTTCCAGTTAGCAAATCCACATGGTTTCACTTGGACTAATGACCACCCTGCTCTTCCTGCTTTGTGTAATTTTTCACTTCCCTGACTCTGTTAGAGCTCTCTCAGTCTCCATTTTAAATGCCTAGTCATCACGGCACAGGTCAAAATGGAGCTCAGCTCCCCTCCCGTTAGTAATTACTGAATAAAATCTGTTTTCACTACTTTAACAAATGTCTGTGTTTATCTTTGACACCACATGTAAAAATTGTGACATATTTTACTTTATTTCATAATATCCAAACCATAAATGCTTGCATAACCTTTTGTTTTTCCTGAAGTCTGTACTTACTTTCCTTTTTCTTGATAGAAGAGTGATGCACCCTCACCTTCTTCTCAAGCTTACCTTGACTTTCAATCACATTGTACAGTGTAGTGAGTCCTGCTTTTGCCCCAGCAATGTCCCTCCCCGAATCTGTATTTCCCTGTTCCAGTTGTCTTCAAGGTCATTCCAGATGGGATTTCCTAAGATGGGATCTTAGGAGGCCCTGAGACATGTACATCTAAAAACATCTTTATTTTTGCTTTCATACTCATTTGAAAGGTAGGCTGAGTGGAGACTTATAAATTAAATTAAAAAGTAAAAACACAACTCACAGGCTAGGAGAAAATATTTGTAATACATATATTTGGAAAAAAGACCCAAGCCCAGAATATACATATAAAAGCTTCTAAAAATCAATTAAAAAAAAAAAAAGAGCAATAGAATTTTTAAAAATGGGCCAATAATTGAACAGGAACTTCACAAGGAACATAATCAAATGACTAAGATATATTTCAGAAGTTGCTAAATTTCAATATGCATCAGGGAAAAGCAAATTCAACCCACAAGGACATGTCACTGCGCACTAACCAAAATGGCCGTTGAAAAGATTGAAGATGGCTGACCAGAAGCAGCTAGTGTGTGCCGCTCTCACAGAGAAAAGAAAAAGGAACAAGTAAATACAACACCTTCACCTGAAACATCCAGGCGCACACATTGGAATTCATCAAGTAAACAACTCAACCCATGTAGAACAGAGAAAAGTAAGACAGGATGACTGCCAACCTGGGAGTGACATGAAGCCAGGGGAGGTCCTCGCTCTGCAGGGAAATAGTGAGTGAGTGAGAGACCCAAAGGACCCACACTTCTTCCACAGATCTTTGCAACCCTGGGGTCAGGAGATCCCCTTGTGAACCCATTCCACCAGTGCCTTCAGGCTGACACAGAGAGCTATGTGGAATCTGGGCAGCGCTACATGGAATCTGGGCATAGCCACCAGTGCACAGACAGTCCTGGGAGCCTTGGGCCCCTAGGCATCCCAGTAATAGCAGCTGCAGCTCTGGAAAAAGGGGAAGTTAGGCTCCCTCACACACCCCCAGGAAAGGGGCTGAATCCAGGGGGCTGAGCAGCCATGGTCAGTAGGCCTCACTTTCACGGCACCTCATGGGCTAAGACCCACTGGCCTGGGACTCCAGCTGCTCACCGCCAGTGTTCTCAGGCTGGCAGAGCTCCACACCTCCCTAACACGGAGCTGCCAGAGGGAGGGACGGGCCACCATCTTTGCTCTTTCATTGCCTTTGGGCACTGGAGAGCCTGAGGTGAGGAGGGACTAAAGTGGACCCTCTGCACAGTACAGTCATCCTATGGAAAAGCAGCCAAACTGTTTTGTATGCAGGTAGCTCTGGAAAGTACAAGGTGACTAGGGATTGGCAAAGACTCACAGCACAGTGCAGCCACCATACAGAAAAGCGGCTAGACGATTTTTCTGTGTAGGTCTCCAATCCCATTTCTCCTCATTGAGAAGGACCTACCAGCCTGGGACTCCAGCTGGCCCCCACCCAGTCTTCTTGGGCTGGCAGCAACTCAACTCCCTGAAATGGACCTCCCAGAGGAGGGGGAAGGGGAAGTCTGCCATCTTTGTTGTTTTGCAGCCTTGGCTGTTGCTGTCTTCAGTTCTCTGGAGAGTCCAAGGTGACTAGGGACTGGTGCAGACTCGCAGCACCGTCAGCCACCCTATGGAAAACTTGGTCAGACTGTTTTTTATGCAAGTGCCTGATCGCATTTCTCTTTACTGGGCAGGACCTCCCGACCTGGGACTCCAGCCACCCTCCACTGGGGCTATTGGGCTGGTAGCACTTCTGTAACTTCCTGGAACAGAGGTTCCCAGAGGGCGGGGTGGGCTGCCATCTTCGCTGTCTTGCAGCCCTAGCCTTTGCTGTCTCCAGGTTCTGGAGACTGCAGGAAATAGGAGCTGGAGTGGATCCCCATCACAGCGCAGCCACCTCACAGAAAAGCAGCTAGACTATTCCCCATGCAGGTCCCTGTCCTCGCTTTTTCTCACTGGGCAGGCTGCCTGACTGCTGCCTCCCCCAACCTCAGCAAACCACCCTGCTGCAGCCTGAACACTTCAATCAGAAGCAGATCTGCATCTCTCTAAGGAGGAAATACCAAAGTCAACCAGTAACCCCTTTGCCATTGCCGCTACAGTGGTACCGCCCTAACTGCCCTTGGACTGGGGAAAGAACAAAGGGTCTAGTTGCTACACTGGCACATCCAGCACACCACAGCCACCATATGGAGAGGGAGTCCAATTCCTCTTCCCTGGATATCCCCAGTTCTTCACTTGGTATTCTTCACTTGGTATCTTCTTACTTCACCCCAAAACAGCTGCCCCACCCACGGCTGATCATACCCACTGGTAGTGGCACTGAGTGTTCCTGGGGAGAGGCTCCCAGAGGCAACCAACATCCCCTCTGCCACTGCTACAGCAGTGGTTCTGCCCCTGCTACCCTCAGTCTGGGAAGAAACAAAGAGTCCAAGGGCTACACTCACTCAAGCTTCCAGCATGCCACCATCACCGTACAGTGAGGAGACCAGCCTCTCCTCTCTGTGAGCCCTCAATCCCCAGCTTCCCAACAAGTGGAGCCCCCAGCTCACGCCAGCAGTGCCGCTGCCCCATCCTCTGTTTGAACACTCCCAGTAGCAGTGGCTCCACGTTTATCAGAGGTGGAGCTCCCCGGGGCAACCAAAAGTCCCTCTACCCCTGCTGCCCTTGGACTGGGAAGGAGTAAAGTCTCGAGGTGCCTTATCCACACTTCCAGCAAGCCGCAGTTGCCCTAAGGAAAGGAGGTCAATTTGTCTTCCACAGTTCCCACCCACTCCCCCTGCTCATCACCAGACTAAGCAGGCCTCTCCCTCATTCCCCCTCCTGGTTTTGGCCCACATTGCAGAACCCCTATCCTGGGTAAATCACACTGATTGATTGTAGCTCTGCATCTCTCTGGGATGGAGCTCCAGGAGACAAGTGAAAGACCCTTGGCAATACCACTGCTAATGCCCCTTACTCTGATGCCTCCAGGCTGGGGAGGGAACATAAACCCTGAGGTCACTCCAGAGCTGTGATGGGCAGCCCAGGAGTGCCAAGCCATGATCTGCAGCCAGCCCTCAAGTGGGAGAGGAGCCCACACTTTGAGAGCATTGAGACGGAGCATGGCTGCAACTGTGAGGAAATACAGAGGAGCAACACAACTGAGAAAGAGCCCATCTACTGACCATTATGCTTAAGTGCCACCTACTGGAACACACCCCAAAACTTCAACTCCAACAATAGTTTGCTAACACACCAGCCTGTGAAACCAAAAACAAGAAGTCAAATACAAATAAAAACTCTGCACAAACCTCTGGACTTCTGAAAATATCCAGAAAAGGAATCTACTGACTGTACTCAATTTACACCACAGTTAAGGGAACACCCACACACAGAGATGAAAAAGAATCAGCACAAAACTCTGGCAACTCAAAAGGCCAGAGTGTCTTCTTTCCTTCAAATGAGTGCACTCATTCTCCAGCAAGGGTTCTTAATGAGGCTGAGATGGCTGAAACGACAGAAATCAAATTCAGAATATGAATAGGAATGAAAACCATCGAGATTCAGGAGAAGAGCAAAATCCATTTCAAGGAATCCAAGAATCATAATAAAATGATACAAGAGCTAATAGACAACATAACCAGTATAAAAAAGAACCAAAGTGACATGATAGGGCAGAAAAACACTCTACAAGAATTTCATAATGCACTCCCAAGTATTGACATAGCAGAATAGACCAACCTAAGAAAAGATTCTCAGTGTTTGAAGACTGGCTCTCTGAAACAAGACAGTCACAAAAACACAAAGAAAAAAAGAATGAAAGGGAGTGAACAAATCAAATACGGAATTATGTAAAGAGACCAAATCTATGCTCATTGGCATCCCTGAAAGAGACAAGTAGAACGCAAGCAACTTGAAAAACATATTTCAGAATATTGTCAATGAAAAGTTCCTGAACCTTACTAGAGACACCAAGATTCAAATTCAGAATATGCAAAGAACCCCTGCAAGATATTACACAAGAAGACCACCGCCAGGACACATAATCATCAGATCCTCCAAGGTCAAAATGAAAGAAAAATGTTAATGGCAGCTAGAGAGAAAAGTCAAGTCACCTACGAAGGGGAAGCCTATCAGACAAACAGCAGACCTCTCAGCAGAAACCCTATAAGCCAGAAGAGATTGGGGGCCCGTATTCAACATTCTGAAAGAAAAAGTTTCTCCAACCAAGAATTTCATATCCAGCCAAACTAAGCTTCATAAGTTAAAAAGAAAGACAAGCAAATGCTGAGGGAATTCATTACCATCAGACATGCCTTACAAGAGCTCCTGAAGGAAGCATTAAATATGGAAAGACCATTACCACTCACTACAAAAATACATTTAAATACACAGACCAGTGACACTATAAAGCAACCACACAAACAAGTGTGCATAATAACCAGCTAACAACATGATGATAGGATCAAATCCACACATAATCAAACTAACCTTGAATATAAATGAGCTAAATCCTCCAGTTAAAAGGCCCAGAGTGGAAGAGTGGATAAAGAAGTAAGAACCACTGGGGTGCTGTGTTCAAGTGACCCATCTCATATGCAGTGACACCAGCAGGCTCAAAATAAAGAAATGGAGAAAAATCTACCAAGCAAACAGAAAAGAGAAAAAATCAGAGGTGGGAATCCTAACTTCAGATAAAACAGACTTTAAGCCAACAAATATCAAAAAAGACCAAAAAAAAAAAAAAAAAAAAAAAAAAAAAGATCATTACATAATAGTAAAGGGGTCAATTCAACAAGAAGACCTAACTATTCTAAATATATATGCACCTAACACATGAGCATCCAGATTCATAAAACAAGTTCTTAGAGACCTATGAAGAGCCTTAGATTCCCACACAATAATAGTGGGAGACTGCAACACCCCACTGACAGTATTGGACCATCAAGGCAGCAAATTAACAAAGATATTTAGGACTTGAACTCAGCAGTGGATCAAATGGACCTGATAGACATCTACAAAATTATCTACCCCAAAACAACAGAATACACATTATTCTCATCACCACATGGCACATACTCTAAAATCAAGAATGTAATCAGAATAAAACAATCCTCAGCAAATTCAAAAAACCTGAAGTCATACCACACGCACTCTTGGACTACAGTGCAATAAAAATAGAAATCATGACTAAAAAATTGCTCAAAACCATGTGATTACATGGAAATTAAATAATCTGCTTCAGAGTGACTTTTGGGTAAATAATGAAATTAAGGCAGAAATCAAGAAGTTCTTTGATACTAATGAGAACAAAGACACAACATACCAGAATCTTTGGGACACACCAAAGGCAGTGTTAAGAGGGAGACTCATAGCACTAAATGCCCACATCAAAAATTTTTAAAGATCTGAATTTAACAACCTAACATTACAACTGAAAGAACTAGAGAAGCAAAAGAAAAATAACCCCAAAGGTGGCAGAAGACAAGAAATAACCAAACTCAGAGCTGAGCTGAAGGAGATTGAGACTCATAAAACTAGACAAAAGATCAACAATTTAGTAATTGGTTCTTTGAAAAAAAAATAATAAGATAGACCACTGGCTAGACTAATAAAGGAGAGAGATGAAAATAAACACAATTAGAAATGACAAAGGAGATGTTCCCACTGACCCCACGGAAATACAAACAACCATCAGAAAATACTATGAATACCTCTGTGCACACAAACTAGAAAATCTAGAATAAATGGATAAATTCCTGGACACATACATCTCCCAAGACTGAGACAGGAAGAAATTGAATCCCTGAGTAGACCTATAATGAGCTTCAAAATTGAATCAGTAATAAATAGCCTACCAACCAAAAAAAAAAGCCCAGGACCAGATGGACTCACAGCCAAATTCTATCAGATGTACAAAGAAGAGCTGGCACCATTCCTACTGAAACTTTTCCAAAAATTGAGGGGGAAGGGCTCCTCCCTAACTCATTGTATGAGGCTGATATCATCCTGATATCAAAACCTGGCAGAGATACAATAAAAGAGGAAAACTTAAGACCAATATCCTTGATGAACATTGATGCAAAAACCACCAACAAATACTAGCAAAACAAATCCAGCAGCACATCAAAAAGCTAATTCACCATGATCAATAAAGCTTTTTATCTGGGATGCAAGGTTAGTTCAACATACACAAATCAATAAATGTGATTCATCATATAAACAGAATTAAGGACAAAAACACACGATTATCTCAACAGATACAGAAAAGGCTTTCAATAAAAGTCAACATAGCTTACATTAAAAAAAAAAAAAAACCCTGAATAAGCTAGGCATTGAAGGAATATACTTCAAAATAAGAAGAGCCAGGTATGACAAATCCACAGCTAACATCAGCTGAATGGGCAAAAGCTGGAAGCATTCTCCTTGAAAACTGGCACAAGCCAAGGATGCCTTCTCTCACCACTCCTATTCAATATAGTATTGGAAGTCCTGGCCAAAGCAATCAGGCAAGAGAAAAAAATAAAAGGCATGCAAATAGGAAGATAGGAAGTCAAATTATCCCTGTTTGCTGATGACCATTATTCTATGTCTAGAAAACCCAGTAGTCTCTGCCCAAAAACTCCTTGAGCTAATAAACAACCTCAACAGAGTTTCAGGATACAAAATCAACATACAAAAATCAGTAGGGTATTAGTCTGTTTTTATGCTGCTGTTAAAGACATACCTGAGATTGGGAAGAAAAAGATGTTTAATTGAACTTACAGTTCCACATGGCTGAGGAGGCCTCTGAATCATGGCAGGAGGTGAAAGGCACTTCTTACATGGTGGCAGCAAGACAAAATGAGGAGGAAGCAACTGAAACCCATGATAAATCCATCAGATCATGTGAAACTTATTCACTATCATGAGAATAGCACAGGAAAGACTGACTCCCATGATTCAATTGCCTCCCTCTGGGTCCCTCCCACAACATGTGGGAATTCTGGGAGATACAATTTGAGTTGAGATTTGGGTGGCGACACAGCCAAACCATATCATTCCTCCCCTGGCCCTTCCGAATCTCATGTCCTCACATTTCAAAACCAAGCATGCCTTCCCAACAGTTCCCCAAAGTCTTAACTCATTTCAGCATTAACCCAAAAGTCCACAGTCCAAAGTTTCATCTGAGAAAAGGCAAGTCCCTTCCACCTATGAGCCTGTAAAATCAAAAGCAAGTTAGCTACTTCCTAGATACAATGGGGGTACAGGTGTTGGGTATATATAGCCATTCCAAATGAGAGGCATTGGCCAAAACAAGGGGGTTACAGGGCCCATGGAAGTCTGAAATCCGGTGGGGCAGTCAAATTTTAAAGCTCTAAAATTATCTCCTTTGACTCCAGATCTCATGTCCAGGTCATGCTGATACAAGAACTGGGTTCCCATGGTCTTGGGCAGCTCTGCCCCTGTGGCTTTGCAGGCTACAGCCTCCCTCCCAGCTGGGAGGTCCCTATTTGAAGGTAAAGGGTGGGAGGAGGGAGAGAATCTGAACAAGTAACTATTAGATACTATGTTTAATACCTGGATGATGAAATAATCTGTACACCAAACTCCCATGACACAATTTTATCTGTATAACAAACCTTCATATGTACCGCTGAAGCTAAAATAAAAGATTTTTAAAGAAAAGATCGATATTGTCAGATACTGGAGAAAATGTAGATCATGTAAAACTTCAGAATACATTGCTGATGAAAGGGTGAAACTGAAATACCATGTAGCAATTTCTCATACATTTTAACACATACCTACCTATGACAGAGCAATTCTAATTCTAGGCATATAATCAAAAGATGTAATTAGTATTATATTGTTATTGAGGACTATTTAATTATTTCATAACAGCTTCAAAGTAGAAACAACCCAATGTCCATCAATAGGAAAATGAATAAATGAATCACGCTATAATAATGTAATAGAATACTGCTCAGTAAAAGAATGAACTTCTGATCATTCTTGGATAAACATTAGAAATATTACAGTAAATTTTGAAATCAAGACATAAGAAGTATACACCATATGATTAAATTAAATTTCAGAAACAGAAAAAAAAGTCAACTGTGATAAAAGTCAGAATTTTGATTACTTAAATGGTGGGGAGTGATGGGTATTGACTGGAAAGGAGCATGAGGGAAATTTCTGGAATGATGGAAATAGTCTATATCTTGATGAGGTTGGTGGTGACACAGATATATATTCATCAGGCTGTACAATTAAGATCTGTGCATCTTACCCCATGTGTTATACCTCATTTAAAAAAAAAAAAAAAAAAAAGGCAAAAGGATTCTAGCTTGAAGTTGCTTTTCCTTCAGTACTTTGAAAACTTTTCTTGTCTTCTAACATCCATTAGAAGTTGCTAAGAAGTCTTGTGACAGTCTAATTCTCATTATTTGAAGTCAACCAGTTTATCCTTTCCAGAAGCTGGAGGAATATTCTCTAAATTTCTTGTTTTTAAATTCCATGAAAATATCTCTAGACAGGAATCTTTTTTATTCATCTCATTTGCCCCTCAGTATCTCTTTTCATTTCAAATCCTTGTGCCTATCTTTATCATTGGGATTTTTTTTCTGTTAACTTTTAAAGAAATTTCCATCCTGTTATGGATTGCATTGTACTCACCTCCAAAAAAATACGTTGAAGTTTTACCCCCAGTACCTGCAAACGTGACCTTATTTGGAAATAGAGTCTTCGCAGATGATCAAGTTAAGATAAGGTGGGTCCTAATCCAAGAAGATTGTGTTCTTACTAAAGAAGGAAATGTTGACATGAGACAGACATGTAAACACAATGCCACAAGAAGATGAAGGCAGAGATGGGGTGACGGTTCTGCAAGCCAAGGAACACCAAAGATTGCTGGAAAGCCAACAGAGCCAGGAGAGAGGTGTGGAGCAAATTCTTCCTCAGAGCCCTCGGAAGGAGCCAACCCTACTGACTTCTTAACCTCTGACTTCCAGCACCCCCAGAGCTGTGAGATGATAAATGTTTATTGTTTAAGCCACTCAGATTGTGGTACTTTGATATGCTGGCCCTAGCACACACTTCTTTTCATTAAGACCTATTGTTCTTAAACCCTTCCTAGTCAGAAGATAAATATTTTTAAATTAAGTCTCTATGCTTCATATTTATTTCATTTTTATGTTCTTTTCCTGCTTTTCTCCATGTTTTGTAGATCCTCTGCATTTATAGCAATTAAACTTAATTCAATTTTTAGGCATGCCAACTGGTTCTGTGTCCCTACTTCACAGCAATTTGATTCTACTTTGTAGATATAATAGCTTCTCGAATCTCGTTGAGGGTACCAAAGGACTTCTTTAAAAGTCCTCTTCTTTTTTCTGAATTATGTCTATTTTCTCTGATAACTGTGGTCTTTTCTTTCATAGTATTTGTTTTCCTCGTGTGTTTGATCTTCCCTGGATGAGTCATATTAGTAATGAGTGTGTCTGCTTCCTCCTCTGTTCAGTACGAAATTTTTATTTTTCCTCAGTGGTCCCCTCCTTGGCAGAGGAGTCAACCTGCAAGATCGGTGTAGGAGGGTGAGGCAGTTTGAAAGGTCAGCTTTATGGACAGTGGGCTGTAGGTTGAACGCCAAAAAGAGGAATGCCTTCTTCTGAGGGGTCAAAAGAGTTTCAAAAGAGGGCATGACTTTTCCTGGATTATCTTTAGAGAAGGATCCTGGAGTCAATGGCCAGGCTGCATGAGACTCTGCCTGGGTCAGGGAGCAAACAAGGCTGCTGGGCATAGCCCTTTATTCCATGCTCCCCTTCTGACCTCTCTGCTCAGTCCTCTTTTATCATTCCTGTGACTCCACAACCTTAGCCCCCCAAGGCAGGTGGATGCCTTCCCCCATTCCAGACCCCCATAGCACATCCTGTGCTTTTCCACTCAGTTTCATTTGTCTACATGCCCCCAACCACATTTCATCTTCCGGAAATCTCTTGCAGTCTCTCCTCTACTGCAGTTTTCCTGCTTATTCTCTTTCCACTCTTGAAAAAACTTTTATTATCATTTTAATATATGCTCTAGAGGGAGGGAGTTGATTGTGTTCGGTCTATCTTGAACTGAAATGTACATTATTCCTTTTTTCAAGAGTAAATTAATCTACTTAGAACAACCTGATAAGATGCCAAATATGATTTAGGATATTACCCAATAGAATTCATTAATGCAGCACTGTCTCTTTATTGTGGATGATTCCCAAATCTCTACTTCCACTATCTTTCCATCTTCCCAAGTGCCTGCTGGTCATTTCCACACCTTTGTACCCTTTTTCCCTCATGTGCACTAATCCAAGCCCCTTCTGTATTGCCTGGGTCCCTCAAAGACCCCTTTTCCAGTCATGGCAGCTCCCTTTGTTTTTCTACAGGTTCTCCCCACATCAACACAGACTGTACACTTCCTTTATAGTTAAGGATTCCTCTAATCCTCTCAGTTCTTCCTTTCTATTTTATTCTGTTTTGAGTGAACTCTCTCATTTGACCCAGCTTGTGCTCAGAAAATAAAGATGACTAAATATAGTAACCCACATATTGACTGCCTACCTGCCAGGAGAAGGGCAAAGGAATCATCTTTCTACACCAGCAATATATTTTCCCTTTACACAGATGTGCTGCTATACCTTAGCTGAACAGGAAACTTGTGCTGATTAAACATTTAAAGAAAACAAAATATACTTGTCAGGGGAAGAATGTAAGCATCTTTTTAAGGGTTGAATGCAAAATGCATATATTCTTACAGCTAAAATGAGTTTCAAGTCCAGTAGATCAATTCCAATCTTTCCTGCTCTGTAGCCATTCTGCTAAAGTCCCAGCCCCATCTCATTTCATTCCTTTCTTTATGTAAATATGGCACCACAAGAGCATGTAGTATCAAATCATCACCATAGATAAAGACAGGATCTTCTCATAACTGAAATATATGTGGGTAGATATCATCCACACACCTCCTCAAATGCCATTGTGCCTGTGTGCTTTTAGTGCTTTTCTTATGTTTGCAGTATCAACTGTAACTAGAAACAAAATTGCTATCAGACTGAACTCATGATAAACCTAGTTCAAGAATTTAAGTTCTTTATGCTTTAGGTCATACTCATATATCTACTGATACACGATTGTACAATTTACACACAGACACTTGGAAAACGCAACTTGCTGTTATGTTGTAACCTGTGGACCTCTTGGGTAACAATAAATTGACTAGAGAACAAATCCAAAGTCTGTTAGGGAGGAGGAAGCCGAGAGAGGGGTGGTGATGGAAGGAAGGGAGGTGTTTATATTCAGTGAAGTTTTGATGTTAAACAGAAAAGCAATCACAGATGGTGTCTGATTACAGTTGGATTACTGCCAACAACTCACAGGTAGATCCTGCAGGGAAAACGAAATGTGACACCCATAAGAACATCATTTTCAAACCCCAGTGCCCTTCAAAGACGCAGGATTATGCTGTTTCACTGGTGCTGATTGATATACATGTAATTCTTTTTAAGAAACCTCACATAACCAAATTTGAATGTATTGAATAGGTATGCTAACCAGAACATATTTCTTCACAGAAGAAGCCCCCGTTTCACAAAGTGATTTTACAAAATAGTACATTTCTTTAGGAATTTAACTTCTAATTTATTTACAAAGTTAATTTTTCATGCGGCCTTCAGTTCATTCAATCACTGCTAAATGTTTGTTGATGACTGCCAAGTTATGTTTAAAAAACACATCAGTATATGTAGAGCACGACTAATATATAAATCAGGACAAGACAAGATCCTGATTTAACATGGTGTCCTTTTGTTTCCACCCACAAAGGTGACAATAATTCAATTTTTCCCCTCAATCAGTAGGGGCCGCTACTTGGCAACTGATACCTAGGTTTATTGATGACATCTTAGATTGCATCTTGCTGGTCTGCGATTCTCTAGCTTTAAAATGTCTTCACAAGTAACTCAAAATGGAAAGCCAACTACCATATGTTCTCAGTCATAAGTGGGAGCTAAGCTATGCGTACACAAAAGCATATAGAGTGGTATAATGGACACTGGAGACTCAGAAGGATGAAGGGGGTGGGACGAAAATGAAAGATAAAAAACTGTATATTGGGTACAATGTCTGCTACTTGGGTGATGAGTGCACTAAAATCTCAGACGTCACTACTTGATAATTCACTAATGTATCCAAAAACCACTTGTACCCCAAAAGTTATAGAAAGAAAAAAACAAGATAAAATGTCTTCACAAATCCCTGATAATCCACTGAAAATCAGAAATATCTAATTAACCAGCTGTTTCTCCATTGTTCATCAATGCAATGAAGTCAGCTGGTTTCTGCTGGAATACGATGGACTTAAACTAAACATCATCAATGAGAAGGGCGCTGGATTTTTTAGACAGTAAAAAGGAAGGTCATTTACTGCAAAAGAGAAATTCAGAGTCCTGAGATGCACTCTCAAATGTGTCAGGGTCATGTTTAAGGAAAAAGAACAATGACAAACCACCTTGCATTTCTGTGGAAAGAAAACCAAACTTTTACTATGAGTAGGGGATAATTAACATTAATTCATATAGACTGCTCTATCCTGAAGAGTGCAGAACTAGAGATTGAGATCCAGGACAAGACTACCTGGGTATAAATCCTACATCTGCATTACCCTCTGATAAGCAGGCTTTATGTTTTAAAGCAGTTACTTAACCTTACTGTGTCTCAGTTTCTTTGTCTCTAGTGGGGATAAAAATCATGCCTTCGTCATACGGTCATTTTTGGATTGAGTTACGACAAAGTGCTTGGGAAAGTGTCCAGTATAACAAGCACAACTTGTTTGCTGTCATCATTATGACAAATTCCTGCTCTGTGCCAGGTGCTTTACATTAATGATCATAATCAGTCCCTCCAGGTGGATAGTAGATATCGTTAACTCTATTTTGCTTGATGTGAAAATGGATTTCACCAGCCAGGGCATTACGGTAAAACCCTGATTCTACAAAAAAAATACAAAAATTAGCCGGGCAGTACGGTGGCACATGCCTGTAGTCCCAGCTACTCAAAAGGCTGAGGTGGGAGGATCACTTGAGCCTGGGAGGTCAAGGCTGCAGTGAGCCTGAGTGACAGAGTGAGACCCTGTCTCAAAAAAACAAACAAAGAAAGAAACAAACAAACAAAAACAGAAAGAACATGGATTTCAGAGGTAATTTCAAGTCTTTCTAATTCCAACCCATCTCTCATCCTAAGCAGCTAACTAGCTAATTGGCTGATTTTCTCACTTCTCAACTAGTTTTCCTGGTGTTCTATGAGAAAGTCCTGGTCAGACTTGGACAGCCACCCCAAAGATGCTCCATCTGCTCCCATCACCCTTACAGGGGAAGCGGCTAGTGCTGTCACCCAGAGCAGGGCAGCCAGCTCTGCAGGGAAGCCAGGGGACAGATGGAATGATCAGAGTGTCCTGGTCCCAACAACTTTCTCTTCCCTCGTATCAGAGAGGTTTCCCGCAGTGGTTTACAATCAGGGGTGTGATTTTCTTTTCCTTTCCCCTTCAAAATGCTTTAATTTTTTCATACCGTATTTAATATTTCATTGTTTCATGTGGATGAAAGGAGAAAAGCTTGTTCTGAAAAATATATAACTCCTCTTTCAACAGAAGAGATCCATCCCAGAGCAGTGTTCTCAGCCAGTGCTGCCAACTTCAAAAATAAATGGTTCTGATATCTTCAGAAACCACATTTTCATATTTGTTCTCTGAAGAGTGGAGAGTACTTTTTAATAAAGCTCTAGTTGTGATAAATGGTTGGCTCAAAAATAGCAGGCAAAGGCTCAGCCAGTACAGTGGCCTAGGAACCATCACAGTGAGTAATTTGCCTATATAAACAGGAGCGCCAAGGAAGTCTTTGTAAGACTCAACTCTTTTTGGCTGGGTGACTCCATTTTCCGTTATGGTCTGATCTCACCGAAAGTGATTTGCTTGCAATTCAGATTGGCCAACTCTGGTACAAACATACCCGATCTAACATCAAATCTAAATCAGAAGAGCAGATATTCATCTTCCCCATCATATTACAGTATTTTAAAAACACAGTGTCAACCTAGCTTGCACATGTTTATTTGTAACAAGGCTTAGGGCTTGGAAAACCTTTTGGTTTAATTTCTTACACACAGTGACTGGATATAAATTTTCATGACAAATAGAATCATACATGTTTAAAATCAAAAGCAATCTCTTGCTGCAATAAATGGGGCCTCTAGATGTTATCTCAAGCGAAGAAGAGCTAGGAGAAGTTGGCTACATAGAAAAAAATGGCAAACGTCTTCATCTTACCTCTCTGAGCTCCCGAGACCTTCAATCCAGCTCCCCACCATAGGTGGCTGGAGGCAGGTGGTCTCACAAAGGGCTCTTAGGTAAGCACTAATCATTGACCTAAGTGCTGCTTGAGCCTTCTGAATCACAGGTGAAGTCCTTTAGAATACTGCTTCATGTGGGAGAGAAGTGTTTTTATAGACTGCGAATTGATTAAGGGAAGAAAGGCCATGTGACCAAGCTAGAGCATGCCTGACAACAGGTGCTATTTGGGCAGACAGAAAGACAGAAGGTGGAAATGTGTTGCCTTTCCTTTTATAGGCACTGTTGAGAGTGCTGAGCTCTTTTCCAGCTAGAGGACCTGATGTACAGAAGAATACTGAAGAAGGGGCCTAGTCCACACCTCTCCACCCCTCTTGCCCACTACACATTAATTAGTTGGAACTCTGTGCCTTGGGGATCAAATCTCATTAGCTTGCAAAATGTGGAAGATCATTCTCAGTCCCTAGCTCTAAAGGAGGAGGATGTGGTGGATGTTTTCTTTCTGCTTTCCAGATGTACTCTCTGCCTTCTCTTCCCTGCCTTGTATCCTGGGAGATGAAACTTATGAATTGTCTCAGTGGGCTCCCTTGTCCTCTGGCTTCCGGGTGGGCTCAGTTAATGGGAAGCATCAGCAGGAGACAAAGGAAGACAGAAGATAAGTGAGATTGAGGTATCGATTCCCTGAGCCCTTTCCTGTTGGGTCACTGCAGGTTGGCCACCTCCTTCAACCCATAGCACAGCTCCTGTTTGATCCATCTTGTAGGGGTAGGTATCAGCCTTAGAAAGGACACTTTCTGACCCTCCCACTGTGACCAGACAGGAGGAAGCAAAGTTACATGTGATGTAGTTGTGGGTAAGTGTCAGGAAATTGAGAGAGCTCACATGATAGCATTATTTCATTCCACTAAAGAAGGAGGCAGATGCATTCTTGATACACAGGAGAAGGAGATAGTAGAGGTGAGGGTTGAAGGATACGGGAAAAATTGGAGAGTTGACTCAGGCATAGTATGATTGAAGGCATCTTTAAAGACTGCATAAAATTAAAAAACATGATTTTGTATGGTGTCAAGCTCCATGTGTAGCCCTCAGAGCCATGGAAGTGGGAGCAGAAAAGGCAAACATTCAGAGAAATGTAAAGTTAGGAATTCACCAGGCAGAGGGGATAGGAAAAAAAGACACTGAGGACTTGAAGACTTTAGCAAGAAAGAAAGAGACTCCAAAAATTTGCCTCAGTATCATGATGGGAAAGAAGACGATGTCGAGATGACACTTGAAGGAATAGGGAGTGGAGATCACAAAGAGACTGAAGAGCAGATGTGGTGAGAATAACAGATAGAAGGGGACAAATATGGAACTGTGACCAAGAAGTGTGAGGTTAGGATGGAGGGAAGTAGTTCCCCATGAGGACAAGTTCTAGGGTATGATCACAGAAATGGAGTGGAAGTCATTAAAGTTCAAAAGGTCAAAATTGGAAAGTGTTTTTCATCCAGAATGATAACAGATCAGAATGACTGAGGCCTAATCTTCAGTAGCTTGGAACAAATGAAGGGTAGGTGGTTGATGACAATGAGGGTAGAAGGTGGATGATATGAACTTCAAAGGAACTTGTTTTTTGGGCATAAGCAGGTGGGGTAATGGTCTAAAAGCAATACCAGGGAGCCAGAGGGTGCCCACTCTACCCCCTGACTGTAAAATATGTGAAGATTGGTCAGCTGCCTCTCAATAAAGCTTCCAGGAAAGCAGCACTCACGGGAGGACCAGGTTTCAGCATAGACAAGAGATGAAAGAAACATTTAATGATGAGGTCAAGGAAGCGAAAAAAGCCACTTGTCATGGATCAAGGGTGCAATGGAATAAATTAGGATAAGGAAATTAGGGAGAAGTTGAGTTGAAAAACAGATGACCAGAACAGCATACTTTTTAGCCAGTGGCCTTTGTAGAGGTGTTAAACAATGATGGATTTGGTTAGCCTTGTGTGATCCAAATGGACTCAGTAGAGCAGTATCCTGGAAGAAGGCTAGGGGAAAGGAACACACCCAGTTCTCTCTGGGAGAAGTTAGATCAGACTACAGGATCGATTCATCATGGAGGAATTTCTCATCCAGTGAGCAGGCTGGGTGAGGATTAATTAATCTGTTGAATACTTACCACAGTGGTTCTCAAACTTTTTGGTCACAGAACCCTCTTTATAGTCTTAAAAATTATGGAGGCTTCCAAAGAGTTTTTGTTTGTCTGGAATATATCTATTTATATTTGCCATATTAGAAATTAAAAATAAAAATTTTTAAAATATTTATTGTGTTATTATAAAATAGTAACAAACCCATTTCCTATTAACATATCATTTTGTAATAAAAATTAACTTTTTGAAAATATTTGCTTCAATGGGAAATTATGCATTGTTTAGAGGACATTCCTTTTGGGTTACCAATGTCTAGTCTTTCTTCAAGCTGTTTTATAATTGTAAATTGTAGATGGCTGTTAGACATGCAAATGCTGTCTGTCTAATAAAGATTGGAAAATGCTCTTTGCCCCTATTTACAATTTATTTTAATCTACCTTTACTCCATATAAATTTGAGTTTAGCTTATTTGAACTGTTTGTAATATCTACCTAATTCCCTCATTGATTAATGAGTGGAATAAAGTCGTTAGCCCATGTTTATTTTTTACATCTGTACAGGAGTCATCATTTTACTTTTTTTTTGAAAATTATCTTCTAACAAGTTGTATTTTCTAAAACAAAAAAGTTAATGAGAAGAGTGGAGTTGTTTTGTACTTTTGCAAATCTTTTTAATGTCTGGCATAAAAGAAGACAGCTGGTTTCTCATATCTGCTGCTACAGTCAATCTGCTGTAGATATGTTGTTTTAGTTGAAGTATATGAAGAAAATCTGGCCTCTCGCAGATACGTATTTGGAAAAGGGAGTAGAATTTTAATAGCCTTTTGAGATAATTGTGGATATTCTTCTTTAATACTGCATCAAAACTTGCCAAGTTGTACTCTTTTTAAAAGGTTAGTTGCAATGTCAAATCTGCAACCATTTTGATGAATTTTAACTGGACCATCTTCTACTCTGAAAGGATCTGTTACCCATGCATGATTTGCTAACATCATGCATTGGTCACTTACTTCCAAATATTGGCACACTTCATTATATAACAGAAAAAAATCATATTGTTAACATCACCATCAATTTCATTTTAAAAGGCCTTAAATATTAGGACTCTGTCAAACTTACAGGTGGATGTGTTTCTAAAATGCCAGTTTCCACTTGAAAGCTTGAATTTTATCATTGGCAACAAACACAGTGAGTTGTTTTCCTTGAAGTGACAGGCTCACTCACTCATTCTTAAGAAATATTTGCCAAATATTTAAGTCTAAATAACCATTATTTGCTTATTAGTCATTCAAGTGAAAATGGTATTTCACAAAAAGTGGCTGATCTAGGTTATAACTCAAATGAGTGCCTTTCCTCAAGATAACCACTATACTTTAATATGCAGCATAATTATTTGATGTGTACTTCTCATTTTGCTACAGACTATTAAAAAGACTTACACTCAAGGGTTGAGATTTAAAATTAATAATGTTTACTGTTTCACCAGGGATACTCTCAAGTGAAACTGACATTTTCTTTTACAGTGAGTGGGTGGCAATGAAAAATCCAACTACTACTAGCTTAGTAGCACTGCCTTGATTGATTATAAGGTGCCAAGTTTTATCCAGAATTGCTTTTACATCATCAGTGCAAATTTAAATATGGCAAAAAGATTAATCATGTTTTGATACTATTACGAAAGTACTTTTGCGTTTGCAGACCCCTGAAGGGGGTCTTAAGGACTTCCCCAGTGTCCACAAACCACTTTGAAAATGATGGTCTAACAGAGTCTCTTGCATATCTCCTTTACTAGAGGAACTTGTACCTCTAAAGTGACTTTTTGGCTGGTGTGTGAGCTACTCTGGGATGAGTTCATCTCTCTTTCTCTGGGGCGTGGCATAAGTAAGTTAGCAATGAAAGTTTGTTAGAAGAAGTTCACCAGAGTGGGGCTGAAAAGACAGAGGGATCAACTCCACCCAAGGAATCAGAAAAGGTATAAATAAGATGACATTAAAATGAATTTTGAAGGGAGAAAAGGAGTTTGACAGGTGAAAATGGCAGAGAAGAACATTGTGGGTAGAAGGAACATAATACATTCACAAGACTTTTGCCATATTTCGTTAATTTGCCAGATGAAGACACCCATTATGCTGATAGACATGTAAGCCTTGTATTGTTATACACATTTAGGTTAGAGAGAGATTTAAGAACCATCAAAATATCGACATTAGTTAGAATCATGGCAGTGGATGTGACCCCATATGAAAAGTACGTAGAGTGAGGGACAGTGAGGGTAGGGGGATGAAATCTTTCGAAAATCTCTTCTTTAAAGGCAGACAGAGGAAAATATAACAGCAAAGGAATCTTTTGAAAAAGACCAGTCAGAAATTGGGTTTGGGATTCAGCAGACAGTAGAATCCTGGAATCAAAGGAAGAAAGAGTTTAAGGAAGAAAATGGTATTTCAAAGTGTCAAGATGCTCAGAGACATCAATATTGAAAACTGCCTATTAAGAGTTGGTAATGATGAAACGATTGGCAGCCTTTGCTTGGACAGCTTAATGCAAGCAGCGAGGTCGGTCAGAAACCACATTACATGAAGTGAAGAGTGTGTTCAAGGATGATAAGGGGGGGGAGAGGAAAGACTGTTAATGGCCCTTAAGAAACTTGGCTATAAAGAGAAGGTCAGAGTAGAAGAAGAATATAGTTTTAGAGTAGTTTTTTCTTTTTTAATGTAGGAGGTATGTGTATATCTATAGCCTATGGGAAATGATCTATAATAAAGAAGACAATGAAAGTAAAGAAAAGAGGAACTAATAATGAATGGGTTTTGAAGGAAGAGAGAGGAGAGCCTCCAAAACATAGTAAAAAGGGTGGGCATGGTGGCTCACGCCTGCAATCCTAGCACTTTGGGAGGCTGAGGCAGGCAGATCACTTGAGGTCAGGAGTTCGAGACCAGCCTGGCCAATATGGTGAAATCCTTTGTCTATTAAAAATATGAAAATTAGCCATGTGTGGTGGCACACACCTATAACCCCAGCTACTCGGGAAGTTGAGGCAGGAGAATTGCTTGAACCCAGGAGGCAGTTTGCCCTGAGCCAAGATCACACCACTGCACTCCAGCCTGGGTGACAGAGCAAGACTCCATCTCAAAAAAAAAAAAAAAAAAAAAAAAAGCAAAATAAAACCAAACAAAATGCCGGAAGGGATACCTCTTCTCTGAGACTGGGGACAAACATAGAAACAGATAGTTAAGTTTACATCTGTAGAGCAAGAGAATGGAGTATTTTCACATCTAGTAACCTCTATTCTCTTTATAAAATAGAAAGCAAGTTGTCTCTTTGCAGTGAGGTTAGTAGAACACAGGAAGTATCCTAACCTGGATTCCTGAGAATTCCTCCTCACCCACCCTCACACACACACACAATGAAGTACTAGAAAATTAGTGCTTATCGTGTGTGTTTGAGGGTGAGGGAGAAGGAATTCCCACAATTCCAAGAAAGCAGAAGAGAGAAAAAAGGGAAGCAAGACAGGGAATCATGTCCAAGAGTAGTCCAAGAACAGGGACGAGAAGACACGTTACTGAGATAATTGTGTTTGCTATCAAGTGTAACTGATTATGTGACATCAGAGGTGCATCTGCAGAAGGCTGTGTGAAATATCGCAGGACCATCTGGGAAGGGAGAGAGAATGAAGAGGAAATCATTTTTCTAGAAGCTCCTATTAATATTCACTAATTCTATTGTGTAGCAGTGCTGAGTATCAACAGCGTGCAGGGCACCACACGAGGTGGTGGGAACATGGATGAGTGGAGAATCCTCATAATCCCATAGGGAGATAAACAGGAAAACCAATACTATGCTACAACAAGTTGTGTGTTTTAACGAAATTATATACTTCATGCTAAGGAAGTCATAGTAGCCGAGTCTTGAAACTATGTCTTGAAGACTGAGAGTTTTGCAGGTGAAGAAAGAAGGAAAGGGAATTCAAAGCAGAGGGAAAGACATAGTCAATGCCACTGAGAAGCAGATTCAGCAGAAAAAGACCAATAATTATTGATGAACATGATTATTTTGACAACTTTAAAAATATAATGGAGTATATGTTGACTGTTTAGAAATTTGTCCAAGTTTAAAATTCTCATTGCACTGTACACATCTACCTATCAATATGTAATTTAATTATAAAAGTAACTCACACCCTCCATCTGTTTGTTTTCTTGGCATTCACATTTTTTAGCTCTCTGGAGCTCTGAAGAAGGATTACAGAAATAAGCTGCAGGTCATCCATCTGGTCTCAAACCCTAAAGGGTGTGATAGGAGATAACAGGTCTCTTCAGGACAAGGACTGGGTGCTTTGGTCTGAGATTAATAGATTACAAACATTCACTCTAGAGTACTGAAGACAAGCATAAGAAAGTTGTAAATGAAAATCAGGGTATTATCTTTAGAATTGTCTGCTTATTTTAAATGGTATACCCTGGTCATTTTCCCTTTCTCTCACTACTTTTGGAGGAAGATTAACTCATTTTATTTTTATGGCATTGGTTGCACTTCCAGTTTTTAGAGAAGCAACAAAAAGGGGAAATGGCCTCATAAACTGTCATTACAACATGTACAAGCCCTTTAAAATGGTCCTGTGAATAAGTGATCAAATAGTGAGGACCTTGAGACATTTCCCTGCCTATAATGCTCACTAGCTGATGTGCTACCAATAGCATTCTCTTACATTCAGTTTTAGATCAAATAGTGAAGATAGCACAGGATAGTGATGAAGTTCAGTAGGCTTGGGTTAAGGGTTAAAGTCATGAGCTAGGTACTGGCTGCAGGACTAAGCTAAGAACTGGCTACAGGCAGGTCTTTGTCATCCCAGAAGTTCAGT
Organism: Chlorocebus sabaeus; assembly: GCF_047675955.1. Classification (NCBI taxonomy): domain Eukaryota; kingdom Metazoa; phylum Chordata; class Mammalia; order Primates; family Cercopithecidae; genus Chlorocebus; species Chlorocebus sabaeus. Next base: position 21,996,458 of record NC_132915.1, read on the forward strand.
TTCCTCATCTGCAAATTAGACCTAGGCTTAGCTTTGATGGGGTGGATCCGAGCTCCCCGAGATCACAAGCCTCAATCAGCAGGAGTGTCCTTACAGAGCTTTGATGCATGCTGGTGGAGTGCTTCCTGGAGCTATAAATGGTCCTCTATGGACCTTCCCAACTGTCCCCTGTCTATGGTGTCCCTGATTCTGGGTCCTCTTGCTTACCTGCCACATGACCTACCTGTGTTCCTCCATCTCCTCCACCTAAGAGGCTTCAGAGCCTTCATGAGATTTTCAAAGGGACCTGTGATCCAGAAAGGGTGGGGAAAACATACCCTGCTGTCTCCTCAACAAAAACGCAGCCAGTTTCCAACTGCAAGGCATGGGAATAGCCAGGTGAAAAAGCAAGCTTTTCCATCAGTGAAGTTAAAAAGTAGAAGTCGAGGAGTCTCGTTCATTATGTTTCACCATGTACAGAAGCAAATGTACTATCTTCCAGAAGGTTGTCAAGTTGTTTTCTTACTAAATAACACTCTGTCTCTCAGAACATTTTTCTGAATTTAAGCAAAGCCCTGGCAATAATATTTTGTAATCCAAAATATATTCACACATTATATCTCATATCATTGGTTTTAAGGATCTAATTGCTAAAGGATTCAAGTTCTCGTCGCAGAGAGGTAAAGGAAAATTAAATGATTCACGGAATTCTCTCCAGGGACATATGTTTCAAACATTTCTCAGTCATCTTTCACTTCAGGTAAGTAACTTACATTCTTTACACCTCAGCTTTCTTATCTATGAAATAAAAAGTTTGGACCAGAAGAGTGCTTTTCAAAATGTGGCTATGAAACTCTCTGAGCAGAATCATCAAAAATTTCTATTTTAATTGCAAATTTTCCAGATGAACCTCAAAAACATCATACTGAGGGAGAAAAGTTAAACACAAAAGGCTATATATATACTGCAAGATTACATTTATATGAAATTCCCCAAACAGCAAAATTACAAGGCTGGAAATCAAACAGGTGATTGCCTGGGGGTTATAAGCGTGGGAGGCAAAGGAGATGGATTGTAAAGGGGTATGAAAAACTTTGTAGGGTGATGCAACTGTTTTATATCTTGATTGTGATGGAGATTACATGTCTGCATATAATTATCAAAATTTGCCAAGCTGTACACCTCAAGGGAGTGAATTTTGCTGTCTTTAAATTATAAAGCAGCCAAAACTTTGCAAATTCCTGAGCCTTATCAGAATCTGAATTTTTAACAAGCTCCCTCAATGGATGTTTTATTCACTAAAATTTGGGAACTACTGAATTTAATAATTTATTAATCTCTTACAAATTTAGAATTCCATAAAACTCCACATTGGGTGACAGTGGCAGGGTTACTTGATGTCATAGATAGATGACAAAGGATATTTTTAGCTATCATGCAGACTATGAAATATATGGAAGACTAAGAACTCTAGAAGTTAAAAAAAATTCTTTTTAAGATTGGCAAACTTCTACCAAGGGAACAGATTTAGAAGAAGAGTAGGAAGAAGGACTTAGCTTGTGGCATAGGAGAACTTCTGGGGCTGGTTATGTTACCTAGTCCACGCTTGAACGGAGTTCCTTTGCCTCTGGCTACATGTACTCATTCTTGAAATTCAGAAGAATGCAGGTTTGGAGAGCAAGATGGGTCAAAAACAGTTGCTACTATTTTTTTTTTCTTTCTGTCCCTACAAGCGTCTTTCTCATTCCTGTTAGTCTGAGTTTTTTGGGTTTTTTTCATTTATTTATTTATTTATTTATTTATGTATTCATTCATTCATTTATTTATTTATTTTGAGACAGCGTCTCGCTCTGTCACCCAGGCTAGAGTGCAGTGGCGCAGTCTCAGCTCACTGCAACTTCCGCCTCCTGGGTTCAAGAGATTCTCCTGCCTCAGCCTCCTGAGTAGCTAGGATTACAGGTGCGCCCCACCATGACCTGGCTAGTTTTTGTATTTTTAGTAGAGAAAGGGTTTCACTGTACCGACCAGACTGGTCTGGAACTCCCAACCTCAGATGATCTGCCTGCCTCAGCCTCCCAAAGTGCTGGGATTACAGGCATGAGCCACTACACCTGGCCTATCTGAGTTTTAAATAATTTTAGTAAGCTAATGAATCCTTTTCCAAATCTCTCAGGCCTATCATATTGTTAGAGATATAAAACACAATGGGCTGTCCGAAGTTCCCTGGAACACTGCTAATTATCCTCAGAAGAGCTGAGCCCAGAAAGGCCTGGAATTCTAGCTCTTCTGCCATGCATGTGGATTATGACATCATCCAAGTTAAGTGATTGCATTCCTATCTACCTTTCTGTTTGGGACTATGTATTATTCAGAATATTTTTTTGTTGTTGATACAAAACAAGAAGTGCTCACCCTCTGGAGCAGTGCCCTGGTGTCTGAGATCATGTTACTGATGGCTAAGTGCTGTCAGTTACCGGGGAGGGACTAGGAGCTGCCAGTGGTTGCCTGGAAATGGCCTTAAAGTGGGCAGAGGAGGCTATGAGAAGATCCAAACACCAAAGAGGATTTCAACACTTGGAGCATAATAAATGAACGATTCTTCAACAAATACTATAGATAGAAAGAGTCATGCAGTAAGGCCAAAGGGGAAGCAATAAGCTAAGAATGACCAGGCTCAAATACAGATACATAACCCAGGCCACTTTGGCCAGCCAAGGAAAAATGCTTCACAGATTCACTCTCTCCCCACCTTCTTTTGCTGCGTAACTGCTTGCTTTTGTCCTTGCTTCCCCATTCCTCTCTCCTTGCCTTCTCCCCTTTCTTCCTTGATTTGACATTTAAACGAACACCTTTTTAAAACAGGTCCAAAACAGGACTGGAGAAATACAATGAATATGAAAGTCACAGTTCCTATGGAGAAGCTCATAAGCTGGCAGGAGGAGAGCCCAACAGATGAACAATGACAATTAAACATAAAGAATGCTTTAGTGAAACCAAGTGCCACAGGAGCCCGAGGAACAAGCACCTAGCTCTTCCTAGGGAAGCTTTTTTACCTTGTACCAGTGGTTCTCATAAAGTGGAGATTTTTGTCTCCCAGTAGACATTTGGCAATATCTTGAGGCATGTATGAAACAAAGACAAGATGGCAGACATAGAAAGAAAACCTTCAGATGGTAATATAGCTCTAACACTTGTAGAAGGAGAGAGAGAAGGAAGAAGGCTGAGCCCCAGACTGCAATGCTGCCCTGTAAAAGTCTTGGTCAGCCTGAAGAGGAATCCTTGAGTAAGGATTACCCATTATAGGAGTCATATGTTGGGCAGAAATGGCCTGTCCCAAGGATCCCAGCATGCTCAGTCACTGGCCGAGAGCTTCTGGGAAAGCCAACAATCTTGGCACGCATGCGTGGTGGATATGGCGATGTGGCCACAGAAGCAGTCAGCTAACAATGCTCCTCTCAGCAGGGTCTCTCTAGGTAGGACATTGCTTGGTGTACCCCCATGGCCACCACAAATAGACTGTGAGTTTGTTGCTAAGAAAGAATTGTTAAAGGCCTCCATCTTTACTCCAAAAAGCTAGGCTGTATATCTGCCCTGATGAAGGAGGATGTGTAACACCTGCAAATCTTCCAAAAGCCTTTTTGTTGATAGAGCTACTGCTCTGATGTTTTGTTATTTGTCTATACAATAATGGAAGAAAGGTTTTCCTCTTCTGTTGCAAATGAAGGGAAGAAAATTTGTGATTATATGCCACTTTGAGACACAATTTCTGTCCCTGGAATGTTCATAAAAAGGATCAAAGCATGCATACGTGCACACAGCCACACACAGACACCAACACCCATCCACCCACACATGTGTTTTTCTAAAACAATTACCTATTGCCTCCACAGGGCATTGGTTACAGTTTGCTGAAACTACCTTTCTGTGCACAGGCCATAGACAAAGGATCAGCTTGAACTCCGGGTACAGGATCTTTTGGATGTTTGAAGAATCCTTTCTTGGTAGATAATGGAAAGCAACACAGGAAATATCTGATATTTTGTGTCATTTTATTTAGAAGAATACAAGGTGGCAGTGACTCTTTGACTAGCTTCTGTCTATCTTAGTGTCTTGATTTTGGCAGGTCCTAAAACATCACGTCAGGGGAGCCATCTGCCTTTTGTGCTTGCCCCTTACGAAGAAAACACGATTCTTCTATTATGTTGTTGATTGCACTGGAGCCTAGTGAGTTCCTCAGGAAATAATGTGAACATACTCAAAACAGAAATCTGTGGTCCCAGCAACCAGCCAGAGCATGCTGTCCATGGAATGAATGCAATCAGCCCTCTCGGTTACAAAGAAGACCCCTTATAGTCAATAGGTGGCATTTGAACACGTTCGCTGTTTAACAATAAGGAGTCATGCCAGCGTTGTGGATTTAAGAACAAGATGTGGAATAGTGTGCAATCCTACGTGGAATTTCTTAAAACCCCACTGCCAAGAGTAACTCCTTTGAAATAGAAAAGAGACAGTAAAATAAAGAACGAAAGATACTGTTTTTAGCTCACTTCCCATCTTTGTATGTGTGTGTGTGACATTTTGAGGAAAGTAATTCCAGAATTAAACCTTACAGTGAAAGTGCTTTAGTTGACACCCGGTTTCAGGAAATTAGAAAAGGACAGAATACATTTCGCCAGCAACCTCATGGCATTTATAAAGTCTCATCACATTAATTCATAAAATCCCCATATTGAATGGCCCCGTAACAGGCACTGTGCCTTTGGGGAACATCACACAGGAGGTAGTTTATAGGAAAAAATTCTAAGTTTCCAGCTCTCACATATCAGACATAGCCAGAAAGCTGAGGAAGCAGGGGCTTCTTATATTGTTATTTTTCCAGAGGATTCTATGTATTTATTTTATCTAGAAACGATTTTTGGGAAAAAGACAAGCTACCGCACTAGGCCTCATCAATGTCAGAAGAGTTATCATACACAAACACTCAATAATGACTTTAAAAAGTGATTATGAACTAGTTCATTTCTCAATGCAGCACACACTACAGTAATAATCCAAATTGCCTGTGACTTATATTTGGCAACAACCACTAGTTCCCACTGTAGTGTGAAATTAACACCACAGACTGTAGCTGTGGCATTTATTGAGCACAAGGGAGCTGATTATAGCCTCATAAATTCAAAGGCAACCTCTGCTATTACTTAATTAGAATCAGTATCTATGCATAAATTACAGTAGCAATAACTAGTACTGTTACAGTTAAAGATTTGTCAGTTTCCTTATTATATAACAACCTCTTATTTTTCCGCATAAACCTATACTTTAGGGAGGTTATAAGTTGTCTGTAAAAGTTGTTCAGAGGGGAAAATTGGCACATGGTATCTTGGAGGCCCGTAGTGTTTTGTTTCTAAGTAAACTTTTAAAATATTAATCTTGGGCTGTTGCTTTTTTCCTTCTTCTTAATACCACTAAATCCCTAATCCACCCCCAGAAATAAATTGTTTTGGCTACACATGCATGTTTTTAGAGTATAAAACTTCATTTTAAAACAAGTGTTGTCTTAGTACTTTTTCTTTGGGGATCCTTTTCATTTTTAAAATTATAATAAAATAAACTTTACACATATACATACGCACACACACTTAATGAACATAGACTATTTTCCTCCAATTTAAGTTTTATTCTCTGCTAATGTGTATAATACACTCACACAGTTGAAATCAGTAGGTATACTTTCTTTGGGGTCCAGTTTTTTAATCTTTTGGCTTAACATTTTCTTGTACACCTATGGGCCTCATCGACATAGCCCACATATGGCTTAGTATTCTATCAGATTAATCTTCTAAAATTTATCAGAAAAACAAAATCATCAGAGTCAAATGATAGCCTGGCAAAATGCAAAGATATACTCCAGACAAAAAGGTAAGTTTTAGCAGCAGGAAGAGATAAATGTGATAAATCATCAGGAAAATAGTTGATCAGGAATGTGGAACAGGCCCATGAAATAAAGTGAATCCATTAATTTGTTGGCACTATACCATGTTTTTAAATATCATTTGGATAAATTCACTATTTTTCAACTAGATGTTTTTCTGCTGTGTAGATGCTGCCTGATTCATTTACAAAGTTAGAGCCACATTGTTTACAAAATGAAAGTGCATACAAAGAGGCAGGATAGCTTGTTTTTTGCTTTCAGTGACACACAATAATCTTTTTATTCTCAAAATAGATATAGTTTACCCTTCAGCAACACAATATTTCTTAAAAAAAAAAAAAATCACACTTTCACATTTGTCTCTGTATAATTGTTTTAAAACATACCAAGCCGATAATTTGAAGTATAGTCTATATTATTGTTAAATAACTACCATTGTTACTATTATTAGACATTCCAAAAAGTGCTTTTCCAGCCTGCCTTTCCTTGATCGTTGTTGGGGTGTAGGTATCTGAATGGTAGGAACATAAAGTAAACAAATTTTTTTCTCCACACCCAGAAATAATTGTTATTTATTCTGGGCAAGTGAAAACGTAAACAGCTATTGTCACGCCTGCACTGGACTGTCATCAAGCACAGATTTTACAGACTTTTTAAAAAATAAACTTTAGCGGCAGATTTTAACAAAGAAATTCAACAACAAATATCACACTCAGTCTGTTTTGTTATACCAAGGGTTTCCCTGACCCTAACTTAAGACCAGGCTGAGCCATCTACAGATCACACAGATAACAGTCAGCAGGCATGGGCTTCTGGATATTGTATCACTACACGTTGACGCCTGGACTCATGAATTTGGCTGCCTAAATGACAGAATTGTGTTGGCTCTGTTTATTTCCATCAAACACTTATAAGTTGTTATAATGACGAGAGGGGAAAAATATTGCTGGACAATGGCAGCTGTAATAACTGCATGGGTATAAAATACAAAGAAATTACTGTAGACAAGCTCAATTTATCCAGAGGGAGGGCAGAAAATGAACTTTTGCCTGCATGGAATAATTTCTGGGCTTCTGATATGATCCTGCAAGCTAAAAAGAAGGCAAAGAGCTTTCTTATTTTATATTTTAGGTTAGAAGTCATTACATTAGACACTGAAGCACAATTGCAATGCTGAGAGTGCCATTTAAGAAATTTAGATCATTTTACATTTTGGAAGGAAAACTAGGTTAGATTTAGTTCAACTTTTGAGTCAGTAAAATAATTACAAGCATTTTGTTTGTAATAATGGCAAATGTTGGGGTGTATGTCAACATAAACTTGCATCCACAGCATTGCCTCCTTTTAATTCCTCCTTCCCAGATCTGCTGGTGGTGCTGGGATGTGTGTAACAATGCAAATGGCAGAGGCCTGGAGAAGATGAGAAAACTGAACTCAATGGCAGCGGGAGCTGAAAGAGGAGTCTGAGGAGGAGACGTGTAGAGAAGAAAGCAAGACGGGGAAGAGATTCCTCACAGAATAAGACTTTGGAAAAACATAGAAAAGAAGACATCCTCTGAGAAGATTTGTGTGATGTGCTGTGGAACCTCAAGGGACTGCCAGGAAAGATCGCCTCCCTTTTAAGGCTGGTTTTGAGACCTATTTGTATTTCTACTGGGTACAGCAGCAAGCTGAGATGAGCCCTAAGGGCTGCGTACAGGCTTATATTTCAGCATGAATAGGTTTGGGATCCTTTTCTTTGTGCATATTTTAGCAGAAAAACATATTAAAAAAGAGTATAACGAGTTCATTTGAGAGTTTCAGTAGAGTTGCTAGATTTAACAAATAAAAATAAATGTACAGTTAAATTTGAATTTCAGATAAACAACAAATAATTGTTAGTGTAAATATGCCTAATATTGCATGGGGTACACTTATGCTAAGAAATTTGTTATCTGAAATACAAAGTTAGCTGGACAGCCTATATTTTTACCTGCTAAATTTGGCAATTCTATTGTAGGGTGGAGTAAAAGATAGGCAAGGGGGAGAAGGGTGTCTCATGATCATTATCTTCTGTATTTCCGAAGTCAGAACTTAATTTGGCAGTGTTAGTGGTTCTCCCTCTAGTTTTAAAAAATGAGAATTTTTTTTTTTTAAGCAATGGGGTCTAACTCTGTTGCCCAGGCTAGAGTGCAGTGGCACAACCATAGCTCACTGCATCCTGGAACTCCTGGGCTCAAGTGATTCTCCCACTTCAGCCTCCCAAGTAGCTGGAGCTACAGGCTTATGTTACTGCAACCGGCCATAATATTTTTTTAGTGAGAAATATGAATGTTTGTTTACTAACAACTAGACATCTGCTAGTAACATGTTAATATAAAATGATTAAGACCTGAATACATAAAATTTAGGAGAATAAAAATATATTTCTTCAAAAGGTGATTTAATATAGTTTATCACCAAGAGCCATAAAAGTTCCAAATGACTTGCTAATTTATATAAAGTAGAAATTCCATGATGTGATTGTGTTTGCCTAACTATATATCTGCATTTACTGAATTTCTAAATCCACAATACACTAGAAAAATTGGTTGTCATGTCAACTTTCATGTGCTATACTGAGAGACTTTGTCTTATTTTTTTAAAAAGCCAATTACACAATAAAGTCAAACAAAGTTGATGGCAGACAATGAAGAAACAGATACTTTGTAGGTCTTCCAATGTACATGGAGTAATGTTAACCAACCACAACCAAACATATCCCTTTTGGCACCTTGTTACCAAAGATGTGACATATTGAAAATAAACTATTAAAAGATATTGCCTTTGCACTCCTTGTTCAAAAATTATATTGAATTCATATTCATTAAGTGACCACAAAGTACACTCATCTGTGCTATACGGGGCGTGAGTGTCCTTTAGGTAAGGTCACTGATTCTAGGAGCACTTGGTGCATGCAATTTCTGCATATCTAAAATACTTTTTTTCTCATGAGGCTTCAGCTTCAACTCACATGAACATTTTTAAATGGATGATAATGTTCATCATAAGTTAGGTACAAAATCCCACCCCCCCCCCAAAATAAAGAAATGCTACCTATATATTCCTGTTGCCAGATATTTCAGGTCAAATTTTGCTGCCACACAGTCCAAATACCATTATCTTTTATGAAGATAGTTGTGAACAATAATAATAATAACAATAGGATGAAAATGATGATATCAATAGCAGATGTTCACTATTCGGGTCTGCCCAGCATCCCTTCCCAAACATTCTTTTGGTAATTCTACCTCCTTTCCTTTGGGAACTACTGTTTCTTTCTCCATATGGTTTTAGTGAATGCGTCAGTTACAGAGCACAACACACTCACACACATGCACATACACACGTCTCAGAGACTGGCTCAAATCAGCTTTAGAAAAACCTAAGCTTTGGAAATATATCCCTTTGTGAATGTGTCTTCAGAGATATGAGAGACATTTCATAGACATTCAGAGAAAAATATATTTTCTTTCCTCTAATGTTACTAAACTGAGATTAGTCTCTGGTCATGTCACTGTCCCTTATTTAATAACTCATCTACAGTAGAGATCATAAAGCCAATGGACATTAGGGAAGGAGAGATGACAGACATTCTCAGAGTTCCTGGAGCCTCTGAGGACAGTTCTTCATCTCAACACTCAACCGGGCCCTCTGGCCACAAGAATCAACAAATTTCTCTTCCTCTTAAGCCATTTTAAATATGTACAGATACATATGGCTACCATTTATCAAGAATTAATTTAATGCTCAAATTCATATATTGATATGAATTATATATATGTAGAGTTGGGAATTTATATACATATGATGACTCTTCAGATTGCAAGTGGCAGAATACCATTATAAAAATTCTTCTCAAATTTCATAACATTGGGTGCAAATCATAAAAAATACAATAATTCTTTTTCTCCTACTGCCTATTCAAAATGTACTCACTTTATAGGTTGTTCTAGCAAATTCCAAGAGAAGACATTGATTGGCTAGATTGGGTCATAGGCAAAAATCAAACCAACACTATGGCCAGAGGGTGTAGAGTATACTGGCCTCCTGGGTCATGTGACCACATCCATTACCAAACCATGGAGGATAAGAATAGGAAAGGAAGAGTTCCTTAAAGGGACATTGAATAGAAAAAGAAAAAGAAAATAAGTGGATCACTACAACAGCATTTTTCTGTTTCATCCTCTTATCAGCTCTATGAAATAATATCTACCTTCATTTTGTGACTTTAAAAAAAAAAATAGGTCTACAAAGTTTCAGTCATTTGCTCAAGTAACTTGGGTAGTAAAGAGCAGCTGGATTTCAAATCCAGGTCTGCCTGATTCCAAAGCACCCTCTCTGTTCTGCTATGATACAGTTGGAAAGGGAAACTTCAGAAGGTGCTAGGCTTAACTGGTACCCGGTTGCCTCTGGTGGTTGCATCAGGGAATCTCACACATGGCTGCATGGGGGTGTAGAGTGAACACTTGGGAGGAATCTGATCATTAGATTTGGAACTAACCAGTTCCTGTCCAGGAAGCTGACTAATGAAGAAAAGGAGTTTAAAGTGTTATTTAATGGGTGTCTTGGTCCATCTGGGCTGCTATAATAAAATGTCATAGACTGGGTGGCTTATAAACAAAATAAATGTATTTCTCAGTTCTGGAGGCTGGGAAGTCCAAGATCAAGGCAACAGCAGATTCAGTGTCTGGTGAAGGCATACTTCCTGGGTCATAGATGGCAACTTCTCATTATATCCTCACATGGTAGAATAAGCAAGGATCTCTCTGGGGCCTGTTTTATAAGGGCATTAATCCCATTCATGAAGGCTCCACCATTAGGACCTAATCATCTCCCAAATACCTCAACTCCAAATACCATCACATTGGGAATTAGGTTTCAACATATGAATTTGGGGGAGATGCAAACATTCAGACTACAGCAAATGGAGACAGCAGGCTCCCTGTAGCCTACTCCATGGATAAGGATAATGGGATAGCAAGATTAGGTCATCAGATGGACAGTCAAAAAGCCATGTCGATGAGGAAAATGGGCGAAGCAAAAGGAGTAGAGTGAATCTGAGCAGCCCCTGAATAATTTTACTGAGAAGGCAAGTGCATCGTGTTTCCTAAGATGATCTTAAAAGGTTATTTCTTTCCTTATTGGTTCCTAGGTGGCTCTAAGCATGCTATTCCTGAGAGTGCAGAGTGATTACTGAGGAGAGATTATCATAATATTTAACAAGGTATTGAGTCCAGGACCCACCAATCAGAATGTTAAATTTTAGTTGGCAGAAGCATGAGAGGAACCAATGGAGGTGGTCAGGGCACTGAGGCAAAGAAAGGGGTGGGTGGAAGGGATAGATAACAGCTGTTTATTAATTAGTAGGGTAGTATTTCAATATTTTTAACAACCAGTAAGGCCACTATGGATATTTGACTGATGAACAGACACTCTGGATCCACCCTTTTCCTTGTGAGAGCCAGGAAGCAGCAACCACTTTTGACTAGAGCCCCCCTCTTCCCTCTGCCAGGCTTCTTGGGAGTCTGGTCTACTACAGGTAGACCGGGGGGAAAGAGCTGATATCCAGACACATACCTATTTCCATATGGCCAAAGCAGGCTCTTAATGTTTTCTAGTTGTGAAGGCATTTCTCTGATGTTCATTCTCATTAATCTTAATTTTTTTTTCTCTTTTGCTCAGAGTAGCTGTCTCTGTATTTCACTAGAGGCTGAAGATGAACAAAAAGCTCACACCAGATGCTCATGCATATTTCTGCATGTGTACTTGAAGGAAAACCCATTCAGAGGAAGCAGTTTCTGCCAGGCCAAGTTGTACAAGGAGAAAATGAAACCTGAAAGGTTGAAATGAAGGACAGAGGTAGAGGCAGGGACCAGGGGAAAGAGTTAGTATGAGAGTTGAGAGGCAGTCAGGATGCAGGTAGGTCAATTAGAGCCAGGTACAAAAGTAAGTCGTGCCCAAATGGACTAGAAAAATCAATAATGTATAGAAGCTGGGAATTATAGAAGAAGCAGAATCCAGGATGTGATGAAGTATCTAGAAATCATATCTATACAGCCTCAGTGGAAGCAAACAGGCATAGGGTTTGCCTCAGAGTCAAGACATTTTATGAGATGAGCTGTAGGCAACCTGGTGTATCAGCCCCCAAGGCACTTAAGTTCTTTATGTTCATATAGGTCTTCCTGAAACAAAGGTGGATAAGGCTGAGTTGGACTAGATCAGACTGGATTGAGTTGAATCGAATTGACCTCCAGCGGCTGGATCTAGTCTGGCTGAGGAGACAGGCCTGATAACCACAACCAGAGGGTCACAGAAGAAAAATCACATAACTTTCCACACTCTGAGAACAGGTTGGAAGAGGAAAAAGAAAACATTTGATTTCTTAATCACCAGATCTGGCCCCAAGCATCTTGTGTTGACTGTCTGAAAAGAGTATCTGTTCTGCCAACTTTCTGCTTTGCACAACTGCCCAAATGGGTTACAGCTGTTCTGTTAAAAAGCTCCTGATTCTAAACCAACTACACATCTTAGTCCTATGATTTGAATGCCATAGGAACCTTTATGTTCTTTTTTTGGAAAAAATCTCATAGTCTCCCTTTTAGAAGTTGTAGGTCTTCCAAAATGCAGTCTGTGCTTACACAGGTAAGTCTAGTTCTACTAGACTTAGACCATTTAGGGCTTCCACTTCTAATGACTGAAGATACATCTACTCCAGGATCTTAGAACACTTCTGCACACGGACAATCTAATAGTATATCCTGGAATAAGTTAGTGGTCACCGGAAAAATGTGGAAAAGATTTTTCTGGTTTACTGAACGCTATTCTTACATTTCTTCTTTTATTGTTTGCTTTTTTGTCCCTACATAGAGAAGCCTCTGAGATTTCCTTACAAGTCTTATTAATCTGAGATGACTTTACATTGGCCATCTACCCTATAATAATGTTAGAGTTCAGCTGAGCATGAGACATTTTCGTGGGTTATATGCAGTGAAGTGTAGCAGAAAAGAAGACTAGAGGAGTGACTTTATAAAACCCAGTTCCAAGGCCAGGGACTGATGTGTTTCTACCATAGAGATCATCTGCAGTGGAATGCAGGAGGGATTCTGCTCTAGAAGTCATTTTAAAGGCTATCTATCCATTTCAGTAGCCTGGTGGACAAATGAAATTTAAATACATGGATTTAAATTGCGTAGGAAATTAAGATACATGGAAAAACCAGTAGCAGCAGAACCAACCGGGTAACATCATCATCCAGTTCTACATGTGGATTCAGAACCGCAGCCACCTTTTTGAAAGAGGATTAGCATGAACAAGGAAGGTCAACTGCCTCCACAGCCACTCTGTTAGATTATGAGTTTATTCTATATAATTAGAATTAGTGGTAGAGAAAACTAGGAGAGGTAGAAGGTAGGAGCAGTGTCGGGGTTACCAATGATGCCCAACCTAAAAATATATAAACAGGATTAACATACCAAATTTTGTCTAGAATCTGGTTGGCAGCAAAGGACACTGGATTCTAAGTAGAATCCTGGCAATATTTTGATCCCACTGGGGAAGGGAGAAGGCTATTCATAATTAGGATGAAGACAGAAACTGACCCTTCAGTTCTTAAGCATTTGCACATCAACTCTGAGCAATTAGAGAAGTCAGAGGTAGCCCAACATAACAGGTGCTGCTACTTGGCTCATTCCAAATACAGTACATCAACATCAAGCAGGAAATGATCAAATATTAAGGAAGAGTGGATGCCAGCATGTAATAGTGTCCGTCTTCTAAATTAGTGATTCTCAGATTTAATGTACACAGGAACCATCTGGGGATTTTGTTAAATATGGATTCTGATTCAGTAGGTGTGGGCAAGGGCCTGAGATTATGTATTTCTAATAAGCTCCAGGTGATACAGTTTCTGCTGGCCCATGGACCACACTGTGAGTGGCAAGGGTCTAGAGCAGTGGTTCTCAACCATGCTGGCCACACATTAGCTTTGAATAGTGCTGATACCTGGGTTCCATTTCGGGAGACTGATTTAATTGCTCTGTATTCAGCTTTGGTTTCCTATGGTCTAAAATCTCCTCCAGGTGATTCCATTTAGAAATCCATTTACAGTCACCTGCATTGGCTCTCCATGGGGTTTACAGATTTTTAAAATTAATTTTATTTTAAATTCTACCATTAAGTTCTCTACTGATTGTTATGGGGACTGTAAGTGTTCAGAGTTCTAGGCACTCTGGATATTTTTTCAGTCATGGAATATATCAGAGTAATAAATCTTATTAATTTTCCATTTTGCAACTTGATTTGGAAGTGATGACACTGTATATCCCAGAGATTTTTGTTTGTTTTGCTTTTAACTTTTTAAAACCTTACTATAAAATGGACCTTTCAAAATAGTTATTTATAACCATAGGTAGATTGGAAGTTTATGTATTCTCTTTTTTAAAGAAAAGCATTTCTTGTCTTCAGCAGTCTTCTCACAGACTTCTTCTATTGTGTTCATTTACTTGTGTTGCTTGGATTGCACTCTAATGATGTATTTGTTCTCTCACTGCCCTCATTGGCTTGAGCGCATTGCAATAGAACATTCTTAGGAAGTTGATGCCTTGTTTAATTCCACATATTTCTCTTCTTAGAGAGAGGGGGTAAACAAGGACAACCATCAGTTATAAGATGTGTGGAGCGCATAGATAATCTAGCACTCTATTGGGAAGATTGTTTGTGTGAAGAAGCTCCAGGAACACTCTTTCTCCACTTACATCATCCATTCTCTTAAATCTCACTTCTTCCCAGCCCGCCTGCCTCCTCCACACCCATTTCACCCCTATTCACTATCATCACAGAACAGAAGGTTTGCATCAATTAAGAGGCTGGCCTAGGAGCACTTTGATTCTCTACTAGGCTGATTTTTCCCCTATTTATTGTCATTCTGTAGCATTCCAGAGGCTATTTCATCTTGGGCACTATGCCTACAGTTGGGATGGGTTGCCACCAAAGGGATCCTGGTTATGTCCTTGGGGTATGAGCAGCTTGATTTCTCCGGAGCAGAGATGAGTCAAATGCATGTGTGATTTTCTTCAGGAATTTTTTTAAATAAAATTTTAATACAAAAATGTATGGTTGTTTTTCAGTAGACCTTACAGCAGTGTTTTTCAGATTGAAAAATCATTACTTATTAGGTGAATGGTGAAATAAATTGGTGATTCTTGACGAGCATTGTCTTGAATACTAAGAAGAATGAAGGAGGGAGACAACATATTATAGAATACCCCACATTGTAAGGGTAAGTGTATGGTAGACCCACCTGATAGCAATAACTTAAGTGTAATCTGAGAATGTGGTTGCATCTGATCCACAAACTGCATGCATCTTACAAATGAGAACATTTCTTCTGTTCAGCCCACCACCACTGGAAAGCCTTGGATGTAAGTCCCCTCAATTAAACCCTATGTATTGTTTTTTGGCTCCAGGTCTCTTCTTTGGCCTCTCAAACCTCGTGTCATCCTTATCCAAGCCAGCAGGGGGTCCAGCATGAAAGTATTATATTTTTTCAAAAACTGAAACTCCTGTTTCAGTTATATGCCTGTAAATTTTATTATTCTGTGGTGTGTTAAAAGATTGAAAGTCATCGTCTTAGAGCCATCATCTGTCAGCTTACCTTTACTCAAAATCTTCCAAAAACTGTAACAACTCAGTGATAATTTACATATGACTTCAAGATTCAGATAGGAAGTCAGCCAACTGTTTTGGTACAAAAGGCGATCTGCATTTATATTTCTTTTGTGACCCCTGTCATCAATTAAATCCTCAAGTTTCTATTTCTAATCAGGTTGTAACAATGGATTTTGTTTGCTTCTCTTTTCTCTTGTCTCTCCTTATTGCCTACTGGACTTCCTAACCATAGAGCTCTTTCTATTCTGCAGTTTACTTATTTTTTTTCCCCAATCACTTTGAGACCCTCTTCAAAGTTTTTTGAAGCTGTTGTTTCCTTTATAGGAGAAAGGAAGCATCAATGGTAAAATAAAAAGCTGGAAAGGAACAGAAATCCTATAGTTCATCTGTGTTCTGGACTGCTGTTACCTTAGGTAGAGTTCACAAAGGGTTCCCATGGGGTAGGATGGTTTGAAGGGAATCACTTTGGATCCTCAGCCTTCACATATTTTATTTCCTAAAACTGGTTGGACTGAGAACATCTTACAGTCAAGCCATTTCTTTCACAGTTGCCCTCTTCCACTTCATAGAAGAATAGCTCAAGTCCCACTGTATCTTAATATGGTGCACTGCTTCAGGGTGTAAAAACCTATAAGGCACAAAATGAGTTTAAAATGCTGGTGTGTGAGTGTCGGGAAAGTGATGACTTTAGAGACTGAGTAACAAATTCATGTGCATGTCAGGTAGTTTCCTAATCATACTTTTAAAAAATGGAAAAAGGGCAAATTTGTGCTGATTCTAGATTAAAAATAATTTTTCAAAATGTGTCATGTGATTTTTGGCATATAGTTCAAAAGGA
This sequence comes from Chlorocebus sabaeus, assembly GCF_047675955.1. Lineage (NCBI taxonomy): Eukaryota > Metazoa > Chordata > Mammalia > Primates > Cercopithecidae > Chlorocebus > Chlorocebus sabaeus. The sequence goes on from NC_132915.1 coordinate 22,012,894, forward strand.
GTTCTAAAACATAAAGGGCATTATTGTAAATAAAACTTTTCTCATTTATATAACAGGTAAACCATCATAGATTACATCTATAAAAATTAAAAACTACAACAGAAGGTGCTGAGCTCTTTTGAAAATAGCAAGAAATATTCATACTAATGTGAATTAATTAGAAAACGCTTCTATCTCCTTAAAGGATTTATTTCCAATAAACTTTTACATTTTGTATTTGATACTTTTTATAATTTATGTACATTTATGTTGAGTACCTGCTACTAACCATAATGATAAATTAATGAAAAAAAATTAACCCTTAGAGCCTTACAGTTACAGGAAGTATACTGATATGTCAATTTCAGTTTAATCTCATATATTTTTCCATGAATTACTCAAGGCAATTAATTACTTTCCATTCTAAATATATATTGCATTAGGATAAAATTCAGAGTGGGAAATGCTATAAGAATACTCTACTAAAGAGTGCTTGCTCACCTATTTTTTTAATGGATGATGATAGATATAAATTCATATGACGTTTAGATTGTTTAATACATTTTAAAACATATAACAATTGTATATGTCAATATTAATATCTTTTACATCTATTTACCCTTATGACAAAAAATTTAGATACATAAAATATAGAAAGGGATACTTTTTGAAAATAGGTTTTCAAAATTGTTTAGAAAGTACACACAAAAAAATACTTATAGTCACTGATCTAATCCTCTTATGGCCTATTGTCAGGAATCTATGAGACCATCCCAATAGAAGAATACTTATTTCTTACATAAAATCCTTTTATGAATCTTCTCCTTTATAGTTTTCCTAGTAATAAAATAGATGCTGAGTGCAGCCTTTCATCACCCAGGTTAGTCTGAGTTGTTGTGCTTGATATTAGTTGAAATATTAACTGTCAACATTGACAGAGCAAGCAGCATAAAGAAAGGTCTACATCAACTTCATAATTTAGGATGTAGCTCACAGCTGGGGATTATTAGCAGTGTGGTACATTTGGTATCATGATACTTTAATAATTCCTAATAACCAGGCACTTTTTTGTTTTTTGAGACAGAGTTTCATTCTTGTTCCCCAGGCTGGAGTCCAGTGGCACAATCTCGGCTCACTGTAACCTCCACCTCATAACCAGGCACTTTCTTTAGGGGACTATGTACAACACCAAGAGGTAAATGAAATTTTAAAAAATGGCAAAAAAGTTGAAATCAGAATTCATTCTATTGTTTAAGATCTTGCAGTTTGCTCAAAGATCTCTAATGGTGATGGCAAAAAAATACATAAACGTATTTTTTCCTAATAATGAAGAAAATTGATGTGGGAAATACCAGTGGATAAGAGTTTTCAAAACTTTCTTAAGAAACAAAACCCAGTAGAAACTAATAGAGGCAGCTAGTTTCCAGTGGTATCCAGGAAAGGAAGGAACCAGTCATACAGCAAAGAGGCTGTGAATCTAAGACTGAAAAGTGGCACCAAAAAAGGGGATTACATTGAAAATGTGTGTGATGAACTGATATCGTATAACTTTTATCCAGGTAAAACTAAATAAAAGGATATTTCCTTAAGAGATAACTCAACTAAAAATTTCTAGTTTTTATTTAATTTTTTAAACTTTTATTTTGGGTTCAGGAGTACATATATATATTTGTTATATAAGTAAATGGCATGCCACAGGGGTTTGGTGTATGGATTATTTTGCCACCCAGCTGACATGCATAGTACCAGACCGGTAACTTCTCAGTCCTCACCCTTCTCCCACCCTCCACCCTCAGGGAGGCCCTGGTATCTGTATTCCCTTCTTTGTGCCCATATGTACTCAATGTTTAGCTCCCATGTATAAGCAAGAACATGCAGCATTTGATTTTCTGTTCCTGTGTTAGTTTGTTTAGAATAACGGCCCCCAGCTCTATCCATGCAAAGGATAGTTTTAATTTTTGTTGTCTTTTGGTCTTGAAATTATCTCTTTCTTTTGGAGTTACCTCTCCTGATTATTTACCTTGATTAAATTTTAGTTAGCTTATTGACATTACATGCTACCAGCTTTCCACAAACACTGTTGATCCTTGGTTACCTGTTCTCTCTTAAGAGTGAGGCAATCAAAGGGCTGAGTAGAAGTTATGTGTGCATGGAGGAGGTTTGCCAACTAGAAGGTTCTGCTTTAGGATGAACAGTTATACTTAGATACCCCTAATTTTACAGTAAGGAGACCTATGCTGTTGGGTCTTAATAGTCATGTCTGGAACGTAAATTGAGGAAACTTCTAAGAATATAGAAGAAAGAGATAAAGAGTCAGAAACATAAAAAGAAAAGAAAAAATGACAGTAAAGTTTTATGTGGGAGACCCAACATCTGTCTAATGAAAATTCTAGAAAGACAGAATAGAGAAAATAGATAGAAAAATTTCAAAGAAACAGAAGATAATTTTCTATAGCTAAAGAAGCTAGAATAGGGCTCTTGAGTGCCAGTGAAATAGATGAAAATAGCCCCATAGACATATGATCATGAAATTTCAAAAGACCAAGAATAAACAAAGGATCCTAAAAGCTTTCCGGTCATGTACCAATAATCACAATTATAGTGGCTCCAATGTTTCATCAACAACTGAATGCTAGAAAACTAAGCAATCCTGTCAAAGTACTGAGAGGACTATATTCAGCCAATCTCTCAATCCTGTGTGAAAGACAAAGAAAGATACTTAGAGAAATGGAGGACTCAGAATTCCTACCTCGCCCTACACTTTATAGGACATAATTTGAAGATGCACCCTAGGAAAATAAGGGAGTAAAACCAGAAAGAAGAAAATGTGGGATCCAGGAAAATGAATGTAATCTAGGAGAGCAGAATGGGGAAGTCCTGGGATGACAACTTGGCAGTAGAAACAGAGCACAACCTCAGGTTCTGAGATCTCTGTGGGAAGAAAAGGGAGAATATAGATAGATTTCTAGCACCTCACAACCTTTCTTACATCACAGCATGAATTTAAAATGGCAATATTTGTCTAGCACGATGAGCTAAATAAAGGAGGCTTCATACCCCTGATGAACCTTGGGTTTACCTGACCCCAGGGCTGAGGTGTCAACTACTGATACCATCAGTAGTTGGAAGGCTCTGAATTACGCAGCATTATTAAAGCTTGGATAACTTGATAATATGACAAAGACAACTGGTGATTTATTTTGAAAAGAGTGAGAAAATACAGTAGAATCTCTGACAGGAACAATTTCTTTGGAGTGATATTGATTCATGGAGAAAAAAATGATATGCATGCACTGTTTGACTCTGCAGCAGAAAATATTTACATAGTCATAATATGATATTATGATTTATTGATTTTCACCTTTTAGAATCAAGGGTGCATCAAAGGAAAAAGTATAAAATGTAAATTTCTTAATATTGACAATATTAAAAGAAAGATGTAGCTGATTGAGGTTGAACAATAAAAAGACAATGCGGATATGTGAAAGGAGAATAATGATTTCGTCTTATTAGTTTGGGAGCCAAGAGATGCTGTCTATAAAGTGAAAGCCTTTCTGCAGATTTCTGCCATTTGCCTTCAGCTACTGAGTTCTAAAGGAGATGGAATGTCAAATCTTTAACCCTTGGATGTCCTTGATTGAGGGAGAAGCAGTGTGAAAAGGAGAAGCACCAGCCTCCAAGGTACCAAATGGGTGGAAATTAAAAACAACTGAAAATGGCATTGGAGAACTCCCTAAGAAGAAAAAAGGACAAAGATATCTTGTTCCTACTGCCAAACTGCTAATAGACATTCAAAAAATGCTAAATGATGAAAGAAGGATAGGGGTATTCATATGCTTTGGCTCTGTGTCCCCACCCAAATCCCACCTCGAATTGCAATTCCCATCATCCCCATATTTCAAGGGTGGGACCAGGCAGAGGTAATTGGATCATGAGGGTAGTTTCCCTCTTGCTGTTTTCATAATAGTGAGTTCTCACAAAATCTGGTGGTTTTATAGGCATCTGGCATTTCCCCTGCTTGCACTCACTCCATCCTGCCACCCTGTAAAGAAGGTGCCTACTTCTCCTTTGCCTTCCACTATGATTGTAAGTTTCCTGAGGTGTCCCCAACCATGTGGAACTGTGGGTCAATTAAACCTCTTTCCTTTATAAATTACCCAGTCTTGGGTAATTTATTCACAGCAGTGTAAGAACAGATTAATACAGGTAGATTGTAGTTTATTAAACATGAAACAGGTATTAAAATCCTTTTTAAAGTTTTATAGATGGATTATATAAATAGGAGAGAGGTAGGTGAGATGAGTAGTGATATAAAACAGCTAAATCCTCATGTCCTCATGATTCATGGCAGGAAGTCAATGAACACTGTCTAATTTTGATATTTCAAGAAGCTGCACCATAAACATATAATTTAGACATATGGGAATAACCCCAAAAGAAATAAAAATGGAAAAGTTTACTACTGTGCCCCCAATGCCTAGAACAGTGTTTGACTGACTGTATATGCTCAATAAATATTTGTTGAAAGAATAAATTTTCTGAATGATGTGCAGAAATGGAGGAGGGAATGAGGGAGTCTGACACTGTTGCTGATATTCATTAAAAGCCTGCAGCAGTTCCATTTGCACCTCTTTCCTTGCTAACAGAATCCAGATTTCTACTCCTGAGAGAAAGTGATCCCATCTCCAACCAAGAGGCAAATCCTGATTAGTCTATTAAATCATGGTAATCCTAGACTTCTAACCAGTGACTGCATTAGAGGATGACCAATGAGATGTGAAGGAGGGATTATTGAGAGGCAGCTTTACTCTTCTTTCTCTCAAAATTGGCATGTCTGAATTTGATATCTGGACAGATATAACTCTCTTGTGGCAAAGAAGCAGCTAGACTGAGGGAAAGAGCAATATTCACAGAACAAAGAAAGAAGCTGAGTTTTCGAAGATGTCATTGAATTAGCAATGAAATAACATTAAATTCTCAACTCAACATGTCTTGAATGTGAGATAATAAATTTTCCTTTTTGTACCAACTAGATGAGTTGGGAATTTCTGTTATTTGCTCTCAAAGCATAACAACAGATAAAAGTCCTTCTGGACTTTTTGATATCAATAAACATATGCCTGTGTTAATATTTATAAAAATAAATAAGGCTATATGTAATTTCATCTGATAAAAATAGAAGAGTATTTTTTAAATGTTTTATTTAAATTGTTGGGTCCTCTAAATTTTGGTGGCCAGGTATAATTTGTTTGTGTTGCTACAAAGGAACATCTGAGGGTGGGTTTTTTTTTTTTTAAAGAATAGGTTTATTGTCTTATGGTTCTGCAGGCTGTGTAAGAAGCATGGTACCAGCATCTTAATCTGGTGAGGGCCTTAGACTTTTTCCACTCATGCCAAGTGGGAAAGAGCAGCCAGTGTGTGCAGGGATCACATGATGAGAGAAAGCAAGAGAGAAGGGAAAGGTACCAGGCTCTTTTTAACAACCAGCTCTCTAGGGAACTATCTTGGGAACTAAGAGTGAGAACTTACTCACCACCCCCACACTCGGCCCCCGGGGAGGACATTTATCTACTCATGAGGGATCCGTCCTCATGACCCAAACCCCTCCCATTAGGCCCCACCTCCAATATTGTGAATCAGATTTCAACGAGACGTGGTGGGGCCAAAGGAACCAAATCCAAACCATAGCACCATGTTTCATGACCCAGTTATCCTCTCCCATGTTGTGACTCTAATTCTTGTCTTTCAAAACAAATTTTGCAAATTCTCTTTCCCTCCAGTTTTATAACTTTAGAAATGTTTCCACTGTAAACACTAGTTGAAAAGGACATCTTTTCCTGGTAACAAAAAGGAAACTAGAGAAACATGGCTATATTTGTCTGTTTAGTTTCCTTATCATGGTATTTATTCTTTCAACAAAATGTGAGACAAAGTCAATGGCTGAAAAGGAATGAAAGAAAATTAATGTATGAAATGAAAAGAAAAGGCATAAAATAGTCATCGCAAAGATGAAAGAAAATAAATTACAGATATAAAAAGATATTGAATGGAATATTTCCTATTACGTCAGAATTTCAGTTAGAGGCCAAAACCTGATAGAAACTGAAGAGTCTACTAGATACTTCTGTGAAGGATCTACCAAAGGGTAGAAAAATGGCACAGTAAACATCCCATTCCACAGCTTATGTAAGAAAGACTAAGAATTCATGGAGGAGGATTGCTAGGAAGAGAACTTAGAGAAAATGATGGAGTTCTGTATAATTTATTTTTACTACCTTCCATAGACAGTAGAAAGTATACTTTGTAGAAAGTCCCAAGAGACCCAACAGAGAGCGTCTCCAAAACAACAAACAACAAACCATGTAGAGCTGCAGGCATTTGCTTTCTGCTTCTAGCTGCTCATGATGACACAGCAAGAAAGTAGTGGAATCATCCTGAAATGTGTTGATTTAGCAGACCAAAGATGTGTACTGTTTAAGACACAAGTGGTTGCTAGAGGGGGAAATCGGATCTGAAATTTGTTATGCCATATTTGCTCAAAGAATTATTTGCCTTTAAGGCTGAGGGGACTATAACTACAGACTTAAAAGGCTGTTGATGTACCTCTTGTGGTGGCAGGGGAGGTGCAGAAATAAGGTGGAGGGTCACATGAGTTTGCTAACTCTAAATGAGTAGAGGTTCCTTCTACCGGGGGAAGAGGGATTACTAAAGACCTCCACAGAAGAGCCAGTATTAGAATACCTGCCCTGATGGAGAGTAGTTGACAGGCAAGAGAGAACTTGCATTAATCTTAGGTAAGTAAAAATGTCTTTCTCCGTTTTCAGTTTGTTCATTCTTTCCTAATCCTGATCCTCCACAGGCCAGAAGCAACATAACAAGAGGGTAAGGGCAGGAGGAACAAGAGGAATGGAAGAACAAGGTGAAGAGGTATTGAAGATAAAGACTATGTTGTTCTCCCTTACATAGGTCAGTCCTGAGCTAAGAGGTAGGTAAAAATTTGAATGAAATGATAAAGTCAAGTTGTAACTTACACTGGACTACCCTTTTTTCCTTTTACCAGAGATATATCTGTTTATGGCTGAAAGTGGTCAGAAAGCAGGGAATACGCTTGTGATGCCATCAGCAAGTGAGAGAGAAAACTCCCAGTCACTGGATGGGAAAGCAGTGGCTGGAGAAAAGTGAAGATATTTCCTGCTGCTTCCCTAAGGAGAGAAGCCCATTCAGTAAACCTGCCACACTCAGGAAGGCACTGCAGCAGGACTGCCAGACAATGGCCTTTTCGGGTTTCTAGTCATAGATTTCAAATTAAGTTAGTCGGCTATATTGTGATTCCAACCACACTCCCTTCACAACCCCCCAGCCCAAATGTTCTGCTTCTCCAGGAGAGGCATGGAAAAAGTGAACAGTTGGGTTTGACCATGGTTTGGTTTTGCTCTACAAATATGGTGCACAGAAAGGGAGTGAGAAGAAATAAGCTGAGGTATTTTCAAGGAAGTGGCTACAATGCATTGTCAATGGAATCTAACTTGGGTGAATCAGAAAATAGAGACATCAGGAGGATGGATAATGAAAAAGGCACGGAGTTATGGAGCAAAGGTAATGAGGCAAGAACTGTTACAGTTAAGAAAATACAGGAAGCATCTGGAAGAGTAAGTTTTGGTGGCTCAAGAATGGGTTGCCTGAAATGAAAATGTCAGGGGCAATGCAGCTTCCAATGATGGCGAGATTTATGGTGAGGTTACTGGATGAAAAGGCTGTAGGAGGTAAAAACAGTAACTAAGCAGGTTAAAAGGAACTGATTTGAGTCCGTTTTTCACTTTGAGTTGGACTAATTTTTTTAGTTTAAACCCAGTTTGAACCATGCTGAATCAACAGATCAACTGATTTCTGTTATAGCTCATTGGTTTTATATACCTTAAACTAAATCTGAATCTGTTTTAACTAACTTCAAATTTTTTACATTAAATTACACAGTATATTAGTATTAAATTTTTTTAAAAACACTGAAGAGTTCAAAAAATCAATTAGTAGCTTAGAAGGCTAGATTAGATTTGTAGTGATTTATGTCTACACTGACTTTATTGTTAAAACTATGCTAAAGTTAAGGAATATTTCCACCAGTTAGAGATTCCTTTTGAAAAGGACTCATAAAGAGGTTTTACTTATGATTTCATAAGTCAATCAAGCCATTGTAAGTTTAATAAAACTCACAGGAATTAACAGTGCTTTCTTCTCTGTGAAGACATAGAAATTGTCCTGTGGTTTGAAACTACCTCTATGAGGTTTGACCATCTTCCTAAGCAGGAAAGATTCTCCTGTGCAGACTCTGATGTGGTCTGGGTCTGTGTCCCCACCAAATCTCATGTCAAATTGTAACCCCCAGTGTTGGAGGTAGGGTCTGGTGGGAGGTGATTGGATCATGGGGGTAGAGTTCTCATGAATGGGCTAGTGCCATCTCTTCAGTGCTATTCTTGTGATGCTGAGTGAGTTATCATGAGACCTAGTTGTTAAAAAGTGTGAAGTACCTCCCCCATCTTGCTCTTGGTCCTGCTCCTGCCATGCAAGATGCCTGCTCCCACTTTGCCTTCTGCCATGAGTAAAAGCCCCCTGATTCCTCCCCAGAAGCATGTGCTGCTATGCTTCCTATACAGCCATTAGCCAAGTAAACCTCTTTTCTTTATAAATTACCCAGTCTTGGGTATTTCTTTGTAGCAATGTGAGAACTGACTAATACAGGCTGTTTATCTTATAAACCTGAAATCTCATTTCTGAGCTTTTATTTTGTTCATTTAATACTATCATTTCTCAGCCTTAGCCTATAAATTTGTGGCGACTTTCACAAAGGCAAAAAATGTCCTCCTTATAACTAGATGTACTTATTAATAAATAAATTCAGGCAGTATCTACCAGTGAAGACGTATTTCCAGCAACACTCTGAGAGTCATGTTACTATGTCAACATTGAGTGCAAATGTGAAAGAGATTAAAAAAGATGCACACGCACTCACGTACGCGCACATACACACACACACACACACACACACACAGAGTAATTGGAGTCCCCCTTCTCTGCCTTTAAGATGAGGTGGGCCACAGCTCTCTGATCATCCCAACTCTGATTGGTTCTTCATACCCATTCAAACTATGTTCTAAGTTCCATACACTCCTCCCTGGTAGCTATAACCACATGGCACTGAGACTTCTGCTCCCTTCTACATATTCAAGAATATAGTACCTCTAATAATCATACATTATAAAGATGAAAAATAAATTTTAAGCCATTAATTTGTTATAAAGGTACTCTGTATCTAGTATTTCATTATTCACATCATTAGCACTATTACATAAACCAATATTTATTGAAGTACAGATTTAGGATCCTGCATCTGAATCACCTAAGATTATTTTCAAAGTGCAGAGTCCAGGATTAAACCACAGTCTAAGTAACTTAGATTTTTGGCAGGGTTGGGGGTGGCCTGGGAATCTGCAATTTGAGGAAATTATCCAGCTAATCCTTATACATAGGCCAGTTTGAGAGCTATTTTTAGAAATTAAGAGAAAGTATCTTCATTCCAATAAATCAGGAAAAACACACATTTACTTGCAGGATTTAAAAAACATATATTTTATAAGTACATATATGAACTGAAAACTAGATAAAGGTAATTCAACCAATTGCCCTTTGGATTAATGATACAGAATTATTTCTATAGGATTTATCAACGGCATACCTTTACCAACAAACTCTAATGGATAGTGGAGAAAAGTTGGATAATTCAGACTCCCTCTTTCCAATTTTTCCCCCTCACATCCAGATCCCCTTATTCTTACTCTCAGTAATTTGGGGTCTGATTTTTGCCCCCAAAATTTGCTCAATTCTGATTTTTCATTCCCTTTGCAAACTTTGTATCTTACAAGAAACAAAACAGCGATTTCAAACAATTTCCAGAAGTCAACTATTACTGACTTGTTGAAATCCACTTTGTACTCATACGTTTTTATCTTTAAAGACTATTTAGCCTCATTTGTCTACCTCTGAGCCTGAGCAAAGTTGAGTCAATTATTGAGGGGAGCATTTAATGTTGCTCTAGAGATTTTAAAGTTTTTATTCCCTGTGCTTTTTAGAGGGGGGCCATTCAGGTTTTCAACATTTTTATTTAGGCAGTTGCTACATGAAGGGTATTGCTGGGTATTTAACTTTAGAAATTGTCTATAAGAAAATGGAAAGACTCAACAACCATTTATATCATCTGAAACAACTCACTATCCCCATAGATAGGTATGTATGCACATATATGAGTGCACAGATGAGAATGTGTATACAGAGAGAGAATATGACAGACCGTGAGAGAAAAAGAACATCTGCTTTGTGTAAAGCACAATGATGGGGTACATGATGATAATTGAAAAACAATCTGTAGTTTCAGAGTTTCCAGTGTATGGCTGGAGGTAGGTATCTATACAAACACAAGAGGAAGCTGGAGAAAGAGGCGTGGGTAGAGCTGTTGAGTGTAGGTTAAGAGCAGCTGCATGGCAGCATGGGAACAGCCAAGGGTTTAGGGTCAAATGAACCTGATTTCAAATCCCAGTGCAGCTTTTCTGTGACCTTGGCCAAGTGGTTAACATTTGCTGTGCCTCAATTTCTGAGTCTCTAACGGCTAGCAGCACCTCACTCCTAGAGTTGCAATAAGGAGTAGAGATAAAGTAGGTAATGTACCAAGCAGACTATAGGGGCTTAATAAATGAGAGCTATTATTATGGAAATAGCCAGCTGCTGCAAGTTTGCTAATAGAGTTCTCTGTAACTCTACCTGGAATTTAAAATCGACAGTCCCTGCCGCCAGATGCAAACTGATTTTTATTCCAAGAGGTTGGCTCCAAATCAGAATGTCAGAACAGGATTAATTTTCCATGCTGTTTAAGCAATGTGGGCTGGGATGGAGGTTCTGAGGTCAGCAAAGCATGTGAAAACAAAGGGCTAACTAAAAGTCCTGTAGTTTAATACCACCTAGTCTGATCATATGTGAAGAAGGTCCAAGATAATGGTCCCTGTTCAGAAAGGTTTTCCTTAAGAAACTAAACAAAATTACCATATGATCTGACAATCCTATTACTGAGTATATACCCAAAGGAATTGAAATAGTTTGATGTGCACATTCCCATGTTCACTGCAGCATTACTCACAACAGCCCAGATAGGGAAACAGCCTAAGTGTCTGTCAATAAATTAATGAATTTTTAAAATATGGTGTATGTATACCCAATGGAATACAATTCAGCCTTTAGAAAAACAGGAAATTCTGTCATTTGCAACAACATGGATGAACCTACAGGGCATTATGTTAAGTGAAATAAGCCAAGCACAGAGAGACAAATGCCATATGATCTCCCTTACATGTGGAATCTAAAACAGTTGAACTCATAAAAGGAGAAAGTGGAATAGTGGCTACCGGAAGTTAAGGAGAAGGCAGATGGAGGAGAGGTGGGGTGGGGGAGAAGGGAGACATTGGTTAATGGGTACAAAGTTTCAGTTAGACAAAAGGAATAAGTTCTGGTGTTTTATTGAACAGCAAAGTGGCCATAGTTAATAATAATGTATTGTATGTTTCTTTTTTTTTTTTTTTTTTTTTTTTGAGACGGAGTCTGGCTCTGTCGCCCAGGCTGGAGTGCAGTGGCCGGATCTCAGCTCACTGCAAGCTCCGCCTCCCGGGTTTACGCCATTCTCCTGCCTCAGCCTCCCGAGTAGCTGGGACTACAGGCGCCGCCACCTCGCCCGGCTAGTTTTTTGTATTTTTTAGTAGAGACGGGGTTTCACCGTGTTAGCCAGGATGGTATTGATCTCCTGACCTCGTGATCCGCCCGTCTCGGCCTCCCAAAGTGCTGGGATTACAGGCTTGAGCCACCGCGCCCGGCCTTGTATGTTTCAAACTAGCTAAAAGGGAGAATTTTAAAAATGTTTTTATCACAAAGAAATGATAAATATTAGAAGTGATGAGTATGCTAATTAGCCTGATATTATCCTTTTACAGTTGATACATATGTGTTTCAAAACATCACATTATACCTCATAAATATATATAATTATTATTTGTCCATTAACACTCAAACTAAAATATGAAAGAAAGGCTTTGACATGCAGGCCAAGAAATTTCTGCACTTTTTAGAAGGTTAGATCTGTATGTGCTGCCGTAAATGACTGTTCATGACATACCAACATGTGAAAAATTATAGTGAACACCTAAAGTTTTGTTTCACTAATCCATTCTCTCAGCTTCTGGTAATGGAAATGTGTCTTGCCTAGAATCCAGGTCTACCCTTTGTTAATGAAGGTGCCCTGGCCAAGAGGCAGACTCATGACCCAAGCTAAGCAAAGCTGACACTTTCCTGGGAGTCTAAAAAGGGTAAAAACTGATGTATGCTTGTGTCAGAGCCCTAAAGATATTCCTTGGGTTCCTGCTACCATAAAGTCCAGAAGTACTCTGATTCTTGTCCTTTCCAAAGATCCTTACCTCACTCTCTAACCTTCACTTCAATTCTTCCTTAGGGAATAAATATGCATTAGTGCCTCAACGGGCATTCCTTCATGTCCCCTACATGCAGATCTGATGCCTTAAAATTCTTTCAAAGAAATAATTTTTCTAAGTTACCCAGAGTAGATTTCTGTTGCTTCCAAACAAAGAACCCTAAAGTACAGTGATAAAGTAAACTAGCATTGTGTTTATTCTTATATGTATATCTTAATTCACTGACTTTATAAATTTTTATACTAAAATTTTCTTATTACATGTATTATTTTTGTAAGGAAAAAGCACTTGGCTGGGTGTAGTGACTCATGCCTATAATCTCAGCACTTTGGGAGGACAACGTATGTGGATCACCTGAAGTCAGGAGGTCAACACCAGCCTAGCCAACATGGTGAAATCCCATCTCTACTAAAAACACAAAAAATTAGCCAGGCGTGGTGGTGTGTGCCTGTAATCCCAGCTGCTCAGAGGTTGAGGCAGAGGTTTCAGTAAGCCAAGATTGCACCACTGCACTCCAGCCTGGGCAACAAGAGTGAAACTCCGTCTCAAAAAAATAAATAAAAGAAAGCACTCACAGATGAAGAAGAAATCTAGGTAGCAAGTAGTGTTCACTGAGATGAAATAAATCTCACTTGAATCCTCCTTGCAAACTAGGGGTCATTTTCACTGGAAGGTGGGGAGAGCAGCGTTTATAGCCATCTGTCGCAAGGCATGTGAGGGAAGAGGGGCTTCCTACTGAAGGGGGAAGAATGGGAAGTTCAAGCGTATCAGCTGCCATACAACCTACATAAGACTGGCTTGAACTCCTGCCACTTCCACAATTCATGGAAGTTCAAAACCCTCCCTGAGAGTTCTACAAATTTTCCAGAAAGCTAGCAATTCATTCTCAGAGAAAACCTTAATCTCTGGGGTTCTGCATTCTCACATACTACCTCTGTTCTACACCATGTAATTTCAATGTAGAATGCATTTCTTTCTTCTTCAGTTTCCAGGGGAAAACAAACACATGAAACATGACTTGGGAACTTAGCAGTCTTTACTTGGATGGGTAGAGGTGGTCACAAAGATGGGTCATGTCATCTTGAGACTTCCATCTGGCCGGCTCCTCTCTTCTCTTCCTCCTTCCTGACAGATTGTCCTTCCAAATGCTTCATCTTCTTTTATGCAAAGTTAATCTTCCTTTCCCTGTAATGTCTTTACTTCAGCCAGCCCTGGGTCCCATACACTTTCTCAAGTAAACTAAGATTTTCATGGTCTCTTTTCAGACAAAGACAGCTCTCTTGCTGAAAGGAATTCTGATGCCACCTGTTAGGAATTCATTTTTCTCTACCTCTCACATTCACATGTAATGGAAAAGGGAAGTACGCTTTGTGGAGGGAATATATATATAATTTACAGGGACTAAGCAAGAGGAGGAGACCTTGGGATTTTAGAAACAGAGAAAAGGCCTATCAGAGCATTGCATCAGCCAGAAAAATTTCATGACTACGTAGTCTTTTCACTGATTCAGCAAATATTTGAGTGCTTATTATATGCAAAGAGGCAATCAGCTACATACTGGGGAATTTAAAAATAAATAGAGTATGATTTAAAGTGCAAAATGTATAAAAGGAAAGATACACACATAAACTGATAGGCACAAGACAGTGCTGCAATGGACTAGATGAAGTTAGAGTAACTTGTGAACAGAAGCCCAGGCCTGTCCCAAATATTTGGGGCCTAGGCAAATTTACAAATGGAGGATCACGTACCATATGTCTAAATATTTAAAAGACATAAATCAAGTGAATAGCCTGCTAAATAAAGTATGTTCTGCCCTTCTACCTTGACAAACAGAACTGCATAAAACCTGAAAGGCCAGATCTGAGTTTAGAATCCTTGACTCCTCAGAGTTGAGTCAGATCACGGCAGTGCAGATAGCTGGTTTGTGACTCGTAGCCTGAGGCCTTTGACAATCTTTTCTTCTTTTCCCATCCCCATTCCTTTTCATACTTAAATGTATGTGGACACCCAGGTTGTGTGTACAAGTTCCAGCCATGGTCTCCACTAACAGCCACTTCTTGGTCACCCCTCAGCCTAGGATATACCCACCAGTGGTGCCATCTTGTCCTCAGGAGCGAAGATACAGGTAATAGACCCACTCAGGCTCTAAAAGTAGGGTCAGACCACTTAGAAAGGGAATTCCTGGGTCCTAGATATCAAAGCATGGTCTAGAAGAGGGATACACCTCTGCTTGGGCCCACCTAGTAGGCCCCAGGGACTCTTCAGCCTATAATGTGAGCCACAGTCAGAAAAGGGCAACAGCAAAGCCTTCTAAAGCACCATTACCTTCTTGCCTGGGTCAAAATCCAGTACTTCTTGAGCTTTTTCACCATATTTTTCTTGAGATAAATCATCCTAAACTGCCTGTAGCTTTCTAGCTTCAGAGGTACTGGTTTGTGCAAGAGAGAACACGTATATTTATTTGGTTTTCAGCCCTCACCTGACGGATCCCTGAAGAGATGTTATTTCTGGGCTTCAAAGCATTACAGTTCTATTTTCCTATAATTCTATGGGCTAATAAGCTACCACCAGGGAAGGGAAAATAGGAAGAAATTCTTCTTTTTGGCTACAAATCCCAGTGTAGAGTCTGAAGTATAACAGGGCCATCTTCAATGACAAAGGACAACATGTTTTCAAGCATTCCTTTCAACCGAACATTTTCCTATCCATTAACTGTTTTCATTGACTGCCTTGTGCAGGCCAGGCTTGCTCTAGATCAATTTTCATCAGGGTCACAAGGAAATAATATAGCTTAGGTTGAACCAAAGCAAGGTGATTCCTTCACTACAGGTGTGCTGTATCTGCTCACCTGTCTATCTTGCCTTCATCTTAATTCCCAGTTTTGCTTGGCTTTCTTATTTTTCAATAGTTTTTCTTTTTCTTTCCTCTCAGTATATGGCTCTTCCAGCTTCTCACCATCTCCATCAACTTCTGGTCACTTGCCATGTTTTGTTTTCTAGTAATTGTGCCCTCCTAGTTTCTGTTGGCTCCCCAGTCGGATGTGTTCCTGTCCTGACCCCAAAGTTGTATGCACTTTGTAATAACCTACACCAGTCTCAGCATCCTACCTAGATCCCTAACCTGCAACCAACCTCACACTGACTATCAGAGTGGAGGAAAACAACAGGTCATGCATTGGAACAAAATCCCCTTTTCCAGTCATGATTCTCCTAAATCATAGTAGTGGGGATGAGATGATTTTCTCTCTAACTTATTTGGCTGACTCTTTTCCAATAATGTTTCCTCCACTCAACCCCAGGAAACCCAGTATTGTTGTAGATATCACTATTATGTAAAAATGTTCTATCTTTAAATAATAAATCCAATCATATTACCCCTCAACCACAACATTGCCTCTCTACGGATCACTTTAAACTGTTTCCGCCTTGGTCTCAGCAGAGCCTCTGGTCTACAGATTCCTGTGTGCTAAGCAATCTTTCAGCCTGTTCCTTTCTTTACTTTTCTCCTTATCCAACTTACAAGCTATACTCCTTCATTTCAAAATCACTGTTGTCCATACCCCAAACTTCTTTATGCCTTTGTATTTTATCACATCTAACCTGGGTCAATCCTGCAATAGGGCTTTCCCTCTAGTTAAACTTAAGAGTTTGATAATTGCTAGGGGAAAAACAATGCGGAGGAAATTGTTACCTCCATAAATCCATAATCCCTAACCTCAGGTGAACCTTCAACTCTGCACATCAGTCCTACTTGTTTTTCCTGGCCAACTGGCTCTCTCATTTCTCCATTTTCCTCAGAACTGTGATGATGTCTACTCAGCCTCTCCTTTTCCAGTCATGATTCTCCTAAATCATAGTAGTGGGGATGAGATGATTTTCTCTCTAACTTATTTGGCTGACTCTTTTCCAATAACGTTTTCTCCACTCAACCCCAGGAAACCCAGTAATGCTGTAGATATCAATATTACGTAATATGGATAATATTATATAATATCCTACTATATATATATAGTATATATATACTATATATATGTGTATATATTTATATATATGTATATATATTAATATAGTAGGATACTATAGTAGGATAATATAGTATATATACTATAGTAGGATAATATAGTATCCTACTATATATGGATAACCATTTTTGTTTCTTCATTCACAGGGAAAATGGAAGTGGTAAGAAAGAATTCCCTCAATTTTTAGTTACCAATATCTACAAACCTACTATGTTCTCAGGATAAAAACAAATGCACTGACCACAGCCTGCCTCTCACCCCACAGCCCGCAACCTTTGTGCTTCCGTCACAATGGCCTTCTAGTTCCGTTAATGTCCCATCAGAAACTTTTATGTTGATAACATTCACTCAAGTTATTGGATAAATTAAAGAATCAAATCACTCAAGTTGTGTGATAACATTTCCAAGCCCACTGGATATGCTTTCAGAGGAAGGCCCTCAAAACTGATACACTTACAAGAGCCTAAGGAAAGACTGGGAAACTCACACCGTGGTCTCTCCTTCCACAGGGCCACTCATAGGCTGCCTGGAAACCTTTTCTTCCCATTCTCTTCTCTCTCTTCCCACCACACCAGATTCACTTGTACTCAATCTTCCAACTTTCTACTGCAGCATCACATCAGCAGGAAAGCTCTCTTCACAACACCTACCATACCACCACTAGGTTTAGGAAGGTTTCTATGACATGTGCCTTTTTTTTTTTTTTTTTTTTGAGATGGAGTCTCACTTTGTTGCCTAGGCTGGAGTGCAGTGGCGTGATCTCGGCTCACTGAAACCTGTACCTCCTGAGTTCAAGCAATTCTCTTGCCTCAGCCTCCCGAGTAGCTGGGATTACAGGCATGCACCACCACGCCTGGCTAATTTTTTGTATTTTTAGTAGCGACGAGGTTTCACTATGTTGGCCAGGCTGGTCTCGAACTCCCGATCTCAGGTGATCTGCCCACCTCGGGCTCCCAAAGTGTCGGGATTACAGGCATGAACCACTGCACCTGGCCAACATGTGCTGTTATAGGAACACATGCCTTCACTTTGTGACATTTACCCAAGTTTAATATCATGTACTCATTACTTATTTGGTCATTGTTTCTCTCCCTACCAGACTTTAAGGGAGTCACAGTCCACATCCTGGGGCCACGTCTGTTGTCATTCCTTATTGTTTTTACACACACTTGTTCCTTAAGGTAATTAATAATTGAATGAATGAATCAGGAATGAGGCAATGAATGAATTGACTCTTAAAATTGACAATGATGTTGGAGAGTAATTGTAACCTCAAGAGTTACCCAGACTATATCTTCAGCATTGGCCAATTTGTTCCATTGTTGAATAGTGATAGAAAATACATTTTTCTATTAAATTCAAATCTGCCCCGTGTAACTTACCCCCAGTGCTTACTGGTTAGCCCTACTGGAACTACCATTAAAGTCTGTTTCCTCTTGATATTTACTTGCAGTATCTGAAAACTTTTAGCATGTGTCTCCTATTTTTTCTTCTCTAACATAAATAAGCACAGTTGCTTCAAAAGTTCCTGATTTGAGACAGTTCTCAGACTCAATTATCCCCTCTCCAGTTTGAGCACACTCTAATGAACACACAAACAAGACAGAAACAACAGAGCCATGAAGCTCTCAGGTCTTCAGAATAGTAGCTTTAAGTCATTACTTTCAGAAGATAAGTCGGTTTCCTTCCTTCTATCAGTTACAGTTTAAATTACAAAGCCAGTGAACCACCAAACTGCAATATATCTGAGAAGAATTGTACCTACAAGGCAATGAACCCACAGAACACGTGGGATTTATTACACGTACTTTTATTGGAGCAATTTGTTGACAAATGCTCAAGAAGGAGTACAGAGCGATCAGTAATAGTAAAACTGTATGGAGATCATTTCCCCAAACACTGTCTATAAGAGAAACAGAGACAAATTCTTTAACCCAAGGTACGTTTTCTGCACCTTTTCCCTGTAGTTTTTATGTCATCTCTGGAGAAATTTCAGATGTTTCAAATCTAAGCCTACATCAAAGCTGGAATTTATAAAAATAGCAAAGGGGTTCTATTTATCTCCATTCACTAATCTTAGCCAGCAGCTGAAAAGAATTGGACTTTAAATCCTATTATACTCTCACAGCCCCCACCTCCAGGCCACAAAGTCAAATTGATACAATTACTTCTGGGATGAGTGAGGAGGCTGTCACATTAGACAATGGTTTGTTTCCAGTGCTCAGGCAAAGGGGAAATCTGGCCTACTAGATTGAGAGAATTACACATCCCTCCAAATAACTGGAAACCTTTTCAAGGGTTACAGGCTACCCCAAAAGCCAGAGGCAAAAAGACCATGTCATTGCTTGCCTTTAAGCCCAGGAGACTAAGTGTCACTTCAGAGATTGTTGAGAGCTGCTTGACAATGTATTTTAAGACAGTTTCACTACTAACTCTCAGTAAAATAGGGCAATAAATGGCACCCTGCAATTTGGACATAGCCAAATTGCTCATTAGGTAAAGATAATGCAGGAATTCCTGACCCAGTACTTTTAAGTTGAGAAAATTGGGGACAAACGGGACACTATAGGAATGGAGAGGAAAGGATTTATAAGAACAACAACAACAACAAAAAGACACACCCACAAGCAGAACTGACAAACATTGGAATGGTTTTATACTCCAAAAACTCCATACTGCGCCATACCCAGAATTTCCATTTTTGCTACAGCTATACATTTTTTTTTTTTTTCCCTGAGACAGGGTCTTGCTGGGTTGCCCAGGCTGGCATACAGTGGTGGTGCAATCTTGGCTCACTGCAGCCTCTGCCTCCTCAGTCAAGCCATTCTTGTGCCTCGCCCTCCCTGTAGCTGGGATTACAGGCAGGCACCATCTCACTCGGCTAATTTTTATATTTTCAGTAGAGACAGGGTTTTACCATGTTGACCAAACTGGTCTTGAACACCTGACCTCAAGTGGTCCACCCACCTCAGCCTCCCAAAGTGCTGGGATTACAGGTGTGAGCCACTGCACCCAGCCATATACATTCTTTTAAAAAGTTTTGATGACTGAATGACCAGGGTCCAAGGCTCCTGCCCTTGTGTGTGTTCTTGTATGTGCAGCCTTACACTTCAGGCCAACGGAGCTTCTAGCTGTTTCTTTTATATACTCTGTTTCCCCTTCTCTTTGGGCCTGCTGTTTCTCTATCCCACTTTTTGTACATACAAATCTTACCTAGAATTAGAGACCCAAATTAAATACCTCCGTTTCCCCAAAGCATTTCCTAATTTTGTCAACTGGATGTAATCTCTCCTCTGAAATCGTGACATTTTTTCTTGCCTTTCTTGTGACATTGATCATGCTTATAAGCACATTTCGTCTGCTCTCTTCTGTAAACTGAGAGCAGAAACTGGGTCTCTTTCATGTTCATTTCCTCCTCAACATTTTTCGTGTAAGCAGACGTTAGGAAGAGATTTACTGTAGGTACGGGATAAACATGAGAAATAAAGGGTAGGCATGATTAAAATGGAAGAATCAAATGTTGGCTAATGTGCATGGAACCAGTGCAAATTTAGAGTCAAATAGAACATTGGCTGTTCACAATTACATGACACACTAATCTGGATGTTACAGAATTTAGTAAAAATGTTTCCACCTCTTTACTGTGCTCAAATTAATAAAGAACTTGGAGTTATTTCTTTCCTAGAAGCCAGAAAGTAAAGGATAACTATGACTAAAAATTGTGAAGCTTTATGTATGTAAAAAAACAAAAACAAAAACAAAAAACATAAAGTCAAGGACAAATTTTAAAAATGGAATAAATCCCAAATTGACATAGCTATTAAGAACAAATAAATTTCTTAAAATACAAATAGCTCCTGCACACTGCTGTGAATTAACAGAAACAATCTAGAAAAAAAATAGGTAAAATTTTGAAAGTTTAAATGGAAGTAACCATTTTGGAGGAAAATTTGAAAATATCTATCAAGATGTCTGATTGCTCACTCTTGATCAGACTCAGATTTCTACACTTTTAACAAGGATATTACATGAGTGGCATTGTACAGTTTCTATTGCATCCCATTGGGAGACAATAGTATGTTCCTCTTTTAGTGTTGTCAAGTTTGATAGTTTGGCTGGTAATCTCTAAATCTCACTCTTGTCATTATACATTATAAGTGATAAGTAATTTTTAAGGTAACACTTTGAGAACACACGAGTATCTATTCTCAACAACCTTTTCCCCAGTGGTTTAAAAACCACTGAGGATCTCTGTCTGATTTAGTTTACATTGGGATTTGCAAAATAGTCATTTTCTCTTTTTTTTCTTTATAAAATTTATATTTTTTACTATTTCAATAGGTTTATGGGGAACAGGTTGTGTTTGGTTACATAGATAAACTCTTTAGTGGTGATTTCTGAGATTTGGTGCACCCATCACCTGAGCAATGTACACTGTACCCAATGTGTAGTATTTTATCCCACATTCCACTCCCACTCTTCTCCCCAAGTCCCTAAAGTCCATTGTGCCATTCTTATGCCTTTGTGTCCTTATAGCTTAGCTCCCACTTATAAGTGAGAACATACGATGTTTGGTTTTCCATTCCTGAGTTACTTCACTTAGAATAACAGTCTCCAACTCCATCCAGGTTGCTGTGAATGTTATCATTTCCTTCCTTTTATTATTATTATTTTTTATTTTACTTTAAGTTCTAGAATACATGTGCATAACGTGTAGGTTTGTTACATATGTATACATGTGCCATGTTGGTGTGCTGCACCCATTAACTCGTCATTTACATTAGGTATATCTCCTAATGCTATCCCTCTGCCCTACCTGACCCCATGAAAGGCCCTGGTGTGCCATGACACCCTTCCTGTGTCCAAGTGTTCTCATTGTTCAATTCACACCTATGAGTGAGAACATGCGGTGTTTGGTTTTCTGTTCTTGTGATAGTTTGCTCAGAATGATGGTTTCCAACTTCATCCATGTTCCTACAAAGGACATGAACTCATCCTTTTTTATGGCTGCATAGTATTCCATGGTGTATATGTGCCACATTTTCTTAATCCAGTCTGTCACTGATGGACATTTGGGTTGATTCCAAGTCTTTGCTATTGTGAATAGTGCTGCAATAAACATACGTGTGCATGTGTCTTTATAGCAGCATGATTTATACTCCTTTGGGTATATACCCAGTAATGGGATGGCTGGGTCATATGGTACTCCTAGTTCTAGATCCTTGAGGAATCACCACACTGTTTTCCATAATGGTTGAACTAGTTTACAATCCCACCAACAGTGTAAAAGTGTTCTATTTCTCCACATCCTCTCCAGCACCTGCTGTTTCCTGACTTTTTAATGATTGCCATTCTAACTGGTGTGAGTTGGTATCTCATTGTGGTTTTGATTTGCATTTCTCTGATGGCCAGTGATGATGAGCATTTTTTCATATGTCTGTTGGCTGTATGAATATCTTCTTTTGAGAAGTGTCTGTTCATATCCTTTGCCCACTTTTTGATGGGGTTGTTTTTTTCTTGTAAATTTATTTGAGTTCTTTGTAGGTTCTGGATATTAGCCCTTTGTCAGATGAGTAGATTGCAAAAATTTTCTCCCATTCTGTAGGTTGCCTGTTCACTGTGATGGTAGTTTCTTTTGCTGTGCAGAAGTTCTTTAGTTTAATTAGATCCCATTTGTCAATTTTGGCTTTTGTTGCCATTGCTTTTGGTATTTTAGACATGAAGTCCTTGCCTATGCCTATGTCCTGAATGGTATTACCTAGGGTTTCTTCTAGGGTTTTTATGGTATTAGGTCTAACATTTAAGTCTCTAATCCATCTTGAATTAATTTTCGTATAAGGAGTAAGGAAAGGATCCAGTTTCAGCTTTCTACTTATGGTTAGCCAATTTTCCCAGCACCATTTATTAAATAGGGAATCCTTTCCCCATTTCTTGTTTTTCTCAGATTTGTCAAAGATCAGATGGCTGGAGATGTGTGGTATTATTTCTGAGGACTCTGTTCTGTTCCATTGGTCTATATCTCTGTTTTGGTACCAGTACCATGCTGTTTTGGTTACTGTAGCCTTGTAGTATAGTTTGAAGTCAGGTAGCGTGATGCCTCCAGCTTTCTTCTTTTGACTTAGGATTGTCTTGGCAATGCGGGCTCTTTTTTGGTTCCATATGAACTTTAAAGCAGTTTTTTCCAATTCTGTGAAGAAAGTCATTGGTAGCTTGATGGGGATGGCATTGAATCTATAAATTACCCTGGGCAGTATGGCTATTTACACGATATTGATTCTTCCTATCCATGAGCATGGTATGTTCTTCCATTTGTTTGTGTCCTCTTTTATTTCATTGAGCAGTGGTTTGTAGTTCTCCTTGAAGAGGTCCTTTACATCCCTTGTAAGTTGGATTCCTAGGTATTTTATTCTCTTTGAAGCAATTGTGAATGGAAGTTCATTCATGATTTGGCTCTCTGTTTGTCTGTTACTGGTATTTAAGAATGCTTGTGATTTTTGCACATTAATTTTGTATCCTGAGACTTTGCTGAAGTTGCTTATCAGCTTAAGGAGATTTTGGACTGAGACAATGGGGTTCTCTAAATATACAATCATGTCGTCTGCAAACAGGGACAATTTGACTTCTTCTTTTCCTAACTGAATACCCTTGATTTCTTTCTCTTGCCTGATTGCCCTAGCCAGAACTTCCAACACTACGTTGAATAGGAGTGGTGAGAGAGGGCATCCCTGTCTTGTGCCAGTTTTCAAAGGGAATGATTCCAGTTTTTGCCCATTCAGTATCATATTGACTGTGGGTTTGTCATAAATAGTTCTTATTATTTTGAGATATGTCACATCAATACCGAATTTATTGAGAGTTTTTAGCATGAAGGGCTGTTGAATTTTGTCAACGACCTTTTCTGCATCTATTGAGATAATCATGTGGTTTTTGTCTTTGGTTCTGTTTATATATTGGATTACTTTTATTGATTCACATATGTTGAACCAGCCTTGCCCAGGGATGAAGCCCACTTGATCACGGTGGATAAGCTTTATGATGTGCTGCTGGATACAGTTTGCCAGTATTTTACTGAGGATTTTTGCATCGATGTTCATCAAGGATATGGTCTAAATTCTCTTTTTTTGCTGTTCCTCTGTAGGCTTTGGTATCAGGATGACGTTGGCCTCATAAAATGAGTTAGGGAGGATTCCCTCTTTTTCTATTCATTGGAATAGCTCCAGAAGGAATGGTACCAGCTCCTCCTTGTACCTCTGGTAGAATTAGGCTGTGAATCTGTCTGGTCCTGGACTTTTTTAGGTTAGTAGGCTATTAATTATTGCCTCAATTTCAGAGCCTGTTATTGGTCTATTCAGGGATTCAGCTTCTTCCTGGTTTAGTCTTTGGCAGGTGTATGTGTGCAGAAATTTATCCATTTCTTCTAGGTTTTCTAGTTTATTTGCATAGAGGTGTTTATAGTATTCTCTGATGGTAGTTTGTATTTCTGTGGGGTTGGTGGTGATATCCCCTTTATCATTTTTTATTGCATCTATTTGATTCTTCTCCCTTTTCTTATTAGTCTTGCTAGCAGTCTATCAATTTTTTTGATCTCTTCAAAAAACCAGCTCCTGCATTCATTGATTTTTTTGAAGGTTTTTTGGTATCTCTACCTCCTTCAGTTCTACTCTGATCTTAGTTATTTCTTGCCTTCTGCTAGCTTTTGAATGTGTTTGCTCTTGCTTCTCTAGTTCTGTTAATTGTGATGTTAGGGAGTCAATTTTTGATCTTTCCTGCATTCTCCTGTGGGCATTTAGTGCTACAAATTTCCCTCTACACACTGCTTTAAATGTGTCCCAGAGATTCTGGTATGTTGTATCTTTGTTCTCACCGGTTTCAAAAAACATCTTTATTTCTGCCTTCATTTCGTTATGTACTCAGTAGTCATTCAGGAGCAGGTTGTTCAGTTTCCATGTAGCTGAATGGTTTTGAGTGATTTCTTAATCCTAAGTTCCAGTTTGATTGCACTGTGGTCTGAGACACAGTTTGTTATAATTTCTGTTCTTGTACATGTGCTGAGGAGTGCTTTACTTCCAACTATGTGGTCAATTTTGGAATAAGTGCCATGTGGTGCTGAGAACAATGTATCTTCTGTTGATTTGGGGTGGAGAGTTCTGTAGATGTCTATTAGGTCCACTTGGTGCAGAGCTGAATTCAATTCCTGCATATCCTTGTTAACTTTGTCTCATTGATCTAATGTTGACAGTGGGGTGCAAAATGGCCATTTTCTAATTCTACCATTCCTTCCAGATTTATTAGCTGGCATTCACTGTAAGGAAGAGCCTTTTCTTTTTCTTTCCTCTCTTGGTTACATGAATTACTATTTACGTTTTAATCACTATTGATTCCTGGCTTAAAAAAAAAATCCAGTGTGTTATAAAACATAACTATCCTTATTCCTTTTGATATTCAGCTTGTCCCAAATATTGCCAGTGGGGTAGCCTTTAAGCTAGCTTCCTTGTCCTTTTCAAATGTCTCTTTTAATCAACAAGCAATCCTTTGAATTCTGGCACAAAACATCCCAAACTTGCCTTATACTGTTTCCTTGTGCAAATCTGGAATCTGCCATTTCTCTAAGAATCTATAGTTCCTTTAGTGGAGAAATGGTAATGAGCAGAAAGATGCTTATTCCTATTAGAGTATCACTGCTTCTAGATTATAGACTCTTCCAGTGAACAGAGTCAGAAAATGTGTGTGTATTTTAAACATGGTTTGATATCATTAATTTCAATACAATACCAGAAGGTTCCTTTTCATTTTTTTCCTTTTCCATATTTCTATCAATCTTTCTTTATTATGAAAACACTGTCTTCCAGCAATGTCAATATATTTACTCATTTTCTTTTTTTACAGTATAAAGATAATTTTGTATTTATAGTCTGTATCACTACCAGTGACAAACCCACCAAGGAAAGCCTAAGATTTTCTATCTGTTTTTTCCTTATACAACCTCCGGGAGAAACATAACCAAAGTATTTTATTCAAAAATCACTTGACCACAAGTGCAAGAGCACAGACCAAACAGTGTACAGCATCCCCTATTGGAGTGTTGTTGCCAGCAGACTGGGAACAACTCAGTCCCCACAGTGCAGCAGGTTTCTAACCTTCAGGGGCCAAAAAACAAAGCCAGTAGTTCAGTGCAAGCCCCCAGGTCTAGAGCAAGAAACCCAGGAGTGATGAGCTGACCCTTGGCCCCCAGAAATCTTCCAGAAATGAAGCCAGTTGACTGAACCCACTTTATACCGCAAACAAATCCCCAATGGCACCAAAGACTATAAAAGCAAAAAACTGTAGGAGATCAGTCAGAGTGGAGGGAGAAACTATAGGAAAAGGAGTAGGCCTTCTGAAAGGTCAGAAGGCTCTGCAAAGCTCCAGGGGAGACTAGCTGAAGGCAGCTGTTCTACAACCCTGAGGCAGAAGGCAAGGAGTAGGTACAAGGGAGTGTAGGGGAATTTATCTTAAACAGTCTTGTTTACTTATGTTGACCAGGAACTGACCTTTGATCATCCACACGCATGACATTCACAGAAAGGGGAACAATAAATGTTAATTACCTACAGGTTGTGTTGGCTCCACGTTTTTGGCATTGTGCCTGCACTGAATAAAAGCAAGCAGCTCCAGCTTCTCACAGCTGCTCTCTGGCCACTAGAACCAGGCAGTCACCTAGCTGCTCTTACACTGTATACCCACATCTGAATACTCATTTCATCCGTCAGCCACGGTCTGCAGGACAGACCCGGCAAAAACTCCATCCAAAGGACAGCAACTTCAAAGATCAAAGGAACATAAGTCCACACAGATGAGAAAGAACCAGCACAAAAACAGCCACCTCAAAAAGCCAGAGTGCCTTCCTTCCTCCAAAAACTGCACTAGTGCCCCAGAATTGGTTCTTAACCAGGCTGAAATGGCTGAAATGACATAGAATTCAGAATGTCAATATGAATAAAAATCATTGAGATTTGGAAGAAAGTCAAAACCCAATCCAAGGAATCTAAGGAATCCAATAAAACAATACAAGAGATGAAAGATGAAATAATCATTTTAAGAACCAAACTACACTGACGGAGTTGAAAAACCCACTACAAGAATCTCATAATAAAATCACAAGTATTAATGACAGACTAGATGTGAAAAGAATCTCAGAGATCAAACACTGGTTCTTCAAATCAACTCAGTCAGACAAAACCAAAGAAAATAAAAATAAAAAAGAATAAACAAAACTCCCAAGAAATATGGAATTATTTAAGGAGACCACATCTACGATTAATTGGTGTCCCTGAAAGAGAGGGAGAGAAAGCAAGCAACTTGGAAAATATATTTGAGTCTATTGCCCATGAAAATTTCCCCAACCTCACTAGAGAGGCCGGAATTCAAAATCAGGACATGCAGATATCCCCTGTGAGATTCTATGCAAGACAGCTATCCTCAAGACACATCATCATCACATTTTCCAAGGTCAACACAAAAGAAAAAACTTTTCAAGGCAGCTAGAGAGAAGGGGCAGGTAATCTACAAACAGAACCCCATCAGACTAACAGTGGACCTTTCAGCAGAAACTCTACAGGCCAGAAGAGATTGAGGTCCTATATTTCCATTCTTAAAGAAAATAAATTCCAGCCAAGGATTTCCTATCTAGCAAAACTAAGCTTCAGAAGTGAAAGAGAAATAAGGTATTTTCAGACAAGCAAATGCTAAAGGAATTTGTTATCATTAGACCTGCCTTACAAGAAGTCCTTAAGGGAGTGCTGAATATGGAAAAGAAAGACCATTACTGGCCACCACAAAACACACTTAAGTACATAGACAATTGACACTATGAAGCAACTACACAATCAAGTCTGCATGACAAGCAGCTAACATCATGATGACAGGATCAAATCTGTACATATTAACACTAATCTTGAACATAAATGTGCTAAATGCCTACTTAAAAGGCATAGAGTGGCTAGTTGGATAAAAAGCAAGACTCAATGGCATGCTGTCTTCAAGACTTCAAGACACCTGAAACCAACCCAAAACATAAAACTGATGTTAGTTTCTTTTGAAAGAACATATAAATTGATACCCCCACCCCCGGGCTTGAAACTTTATGAAGTGGCCGGGCGCGGTGGCTGGCCGGGCGCGGTGGCTCAAGCCTGTAATCCCAGCACTTTGGGAGGCCGAGATGGGCGGATCACGAGGTCAGGAGATCGAGACCATCCTGGTTAACATGGTGAAACCCCGTCTCTACTAAAAAATACAAAAAACTAGCAGGGCGAGGTGGCGGGCGCCTGTAGTCCCAGCTACTCGGGAGGCTGAGGCAGGAGAATGGCGTGAACCCGGGAGGCGGAGCTTGCAGTGAGCTGAGATCCGGCCACTGCACTCCAGCCTGGGTGACAGAGCGAGACTCCGTCTCAAAAAAAAAAAAAAAAAAAAAAAAAGAAACTTTATGAAGTTACATTTGTCTTATCTGAGTTCCTTTCTCAGGAAACCAACTATCAGTCCTTCCAGATAGCATCAAGGAACTGAAACTTACTAGATTACCACTTTTAGACAATGAGACATCAGACCCCTCGTCCATCATGAATGCCTAACTAACCACCTGCTTCCTGATGACCAACTCCTCTGCCTTCCCCCTCTTTAATTCCTGAATTCCTGTTTTCCTGCAGGTACATTTCTGCTGTATAAACACCTAATTTTAGTTGGTCAGAGAGATGGTTTTGGGACTGATTTCCCATCTCCTTAGCTGAAACACCTGATGAAAGCCTCCTTCCCTGGCAACACTCATTGTCTCAGTGATTGGCTTTCTGTGCAGTGAGCATCAGGACCTAGACTGAATCCTTGGTGTTCCTGTAACAGACACATCTCACATGCAATGACCTGTAGGCTCAAAGTGAAGCAACGGAGAAAAAAATCTACCAAGGAAATGGAAAACAAACAAACAAACAAAAACCAGGAATGCTAATTTCAGACAAAACAGACTTTAGGCCAAAAATGATCAAAAAAGGCAAAGAAAGACATTAAATAATAGTAAAGGGTTCAATTTAATAAGAAGACTTCACCATCCTAAATACGTATGCACCCAACACTGAAGCACTCAGATTCATAAAATAAGTTTTTTAGAGACCTATTAAGAGACTTAGATAACCACACTATAGTAGTAGGAGACTTCAACACTCCACTGACAACATTAGACAAATCAACAAGGCAGAAAACTATTAAATATATCCAGGACCTTAACTCGACACTTGACCAAATAGACCTAATGGACATCTACACAATTTTCTACCCCAAAACAACATAATATACATTCTTTTCATCTGCACATGGCACATGCTGTAAAATCAACCACACAATTTGTCATGAAACAATTCTCTGCAAGTTAAAAAAGCAAAAGCAAAAACAAATTCATACCAATCACACTCTTGGACCATGGTGCAATAAAAGTAAAAATCAAAACAAAGAAAACTATTTGAAACCCTAGAATTACATGAAAATTAAACAAGCTGCTCCTGAATGACTTTTGGGTAAAGGATGAAATTAAAGCAGAAATCAAGAAATTCTTTGAAACTTATGAAAACCAAAATACAAGATACCAGAATCTCTGAGACACAGCTAAAGTGGTATTAAGATGAGAGTTTATAGCATTAAATGCCCACATCAAATAGCTAGAAAGATCTCAAATTAACATCATAACATTACACTTAAAGGAACTAGAAAAACAAGAGCAAACCAACTCCAGTGCTAACAGAGGACAAGAAATAAACAAAATCAAAACTGAACTAAATGAAATTAAGGCATGAAAAACCATAAAAAGAAAAACAAAACCAGAATTGGTTCTTTGAGAAAGAATAATTAAGATTGATAGACTGCTAACTAGACTAAGAAGAAAAAAAGAGAAGATCCAACTAAATACAATCAGAAATAACAAGGGGGACATTACAACTGACTCCACAGAAATTAAAAAACAAAAACAAAACAAAAACCCTCAGAGACTATTATGAACACCTCTATGTAGATAAATTAGAAAACCTACAAAAAATGGATAAATTCCTAAAAACATACAACCTCCCAATATTGAGCCAGGAAGAAAGTGAAACCCTGAATGGGTCAATAACAAGTTCCAAAACTGAATCAGTAATGAAAAGTCTACCAACAAGGAAACGCCCTGGCCCAGACAGATTCACAGCCAAACTCTACCAGACATACAAAGAAGAGTTGGTACCATTCCTACTGACACTATCCCAAAAAATTGGGGAGAAGGAACGCCTCTCTAACTCATTCTATGAGACAAGCATCATCCTGATACCAAAACCTGGCAGAGACACAACAACAAAAAAGAAAACTTCAGGCCCAAATCCTTGATGAACATAGATGTAAAAAATCTTCAACAAAATACTAGTAAATTGAATCCAGCAGCACATCAAAAAGCTAATCCACCATGATGAAACAGGTTTCATCCCTAGGGATGCAAGGCTGGTTCAACATGTGCAAATCAATAAACGTGATTCATTAGATAAACAGAACTAAAAACAAAAACCACATGATCATTTCACCAGACACAGAAAAGGCTTTCTGTAAAATTTGACATCACTTTATGTTAAACATCCTCAACAAACTAGGCTTAAATAACATAACTCAAACTAATAGGAGCCATCTTATGACAAACCCACAGCTAACATCATACTGAACGGGCAAAAGGTGAAAGCATTCTCTTTGACAACTGGAACAAGGATGCCAATCTCACTATTCCTGTTCAAAGCAGTACTAAAATTCTTAGTCAAAGCCATCAGGGAAGGGTAAGAAATAAAAGACATCCAAATAGGAAAAAAGGAACTCAAACTATCTCTATTTGCAGATGATATGATTCTGTACCTAGAAAACCCAGTAGTCTCATCCAAAAGCCGACAAGCAACTTCAGCAATGTTTCAGAATACAAAATCAATGTACAAAAATCAGTAGTGTTTCCATATACCAAAAACGTCCAAGCTGAGAGCCAAATTAAGAATGAAATCCCATTCACAATAGCCACAAAAAATTAAATACCTAGAAATACAGCTGACCAGGGAGATGAAAGATCTTTACAATGAGAATTACAAAACACTGCTCAGAGAAATAAGAGATGGGCACAAACAAATGGAAGAACATTCTATGCTCATGGATAGGAAGATTCAATATTGTTAAAGTGGCCATACTACCCAAAGCAATGTACAGATTCAATGCTGTTCCTATCAAACTACCAATAACATTTTTCCACAAAATTAGAGAAAAACTATTCTAAAATTCATATGGGACTAAAAAAGAGCCCTAATGGCCAAAGTAATCGTAAACAAAAAGAACAAAGATGATGCCATCACATTACTCAAATTGAAGCTATACTACAAGGCTACAGTAACCAAAACAGCACAATTCTGGTACAAAAACAGACACACAGACCGATGGAACAGGTTAGATAACCCAGATAGAAAGCCATACACCTAAAACTATCTGATTTTTAATTAAGTTGACAAAAGCAATGGAGAAAGAGCTCCCTTTGGACCTGGGGTAACTGGCTAGCTATATGCAGAGTCTTGCAACTTGGCTCCTTCCTTGCACTGTGTACAAAAGTCAATTCAAGATGGGCTAAAGACTGAACTGGAAAACATAGAACTACCGAAACACTAGAAAAAAACTAGGAAATACCATTCTGGTCATAGGCCCTGACAAAGACTTCATGAGGAAGACACCAAAAGCAACAAAAACAAAAATTGACAAACAGGACCTAATTAAATTAAAGCGCTTCTGCACAGCAAAAGAAACTATCAACAGAGTAAACAGAAAATCTACAGAATGGGAGAAAATATTTGCAAGCTATGCATACAGCAAAGGTCTAATATCCAGAATCTATAAGGAACCTGAACAAATTAATAAGGAATAAACAAACAGTCCCATTAAAAAGAGGGAAAGGACAAGAACAGACACTTTTCCAAAGAAGACATACACACAGCCAACAAGCATGTGAAAAAATCCTCAGCATAACTAATCATGAGAGAAACACGGATCAAAACCACAATGAGATACCATCTAACACCAGTCAGAATGGCTATTACTAAAAAGTAAAAAAGTATAACAACAGATGCTGGCAACGTTGCAGAGAAAAGGGACCACTTACACAATGCTAGTGGGAAAGTAAATTAGCTCAGACACTGTGGAAAGCAGTCTGGAGATTTCTCAGAACTTCAAACAGAACTACCATTCAATCCAGCAATCTTATTATTGGGTATATACCAAAGGAATATAAATCATTTTATCATAAAGACACATGCACATGCATGTTCATCACAGCACTATTCACAACAACTAAGGCATAGAATGAACCTAGATCCCTATCGGAGATGGACTGTATAAATATGGTACATACGTACCATCTAATACTATGCAGCCATAAAAATGAACGAGATCTTGTCCTTTGCAGGAACATGATGGAACTTGGGGGCTATTATCCTGAGCAAACTAACACAGGAATAGAAAACCAAATGCCACATGTTCTCACTTATAAATGGGAGCTAAATATTAAGTACACACCGACACAAAGAAGGGAACAGTAGACACCAGGGCCTGCTTGAGGGTGGAAGATGGGAGGAGGGTGAGGATCGAAAAACTATCGGGTACTATGCTTATCACCTGAGTGACAAAACCTCTGTACACCAAAGCCCCACAACATGCAATTTACCTATGTAACAACACCTGCAAAGGTACCCCTGAACCTAAAAGTCTAAAAAATAAAAATAACTTGACCTAATTCTTATCTTGATGTAAATATGTTATCAAATTGATATATAGCTATATTGATCTGTTTCTGCCTGTATTTAATTTCAGGGGTTGTTGTTCTTAAAATCCTTATTTATTTATAAAATTTAAAATAGTTAATTTTAAAAGTCAAAACTACATAAAAATTCACTCTCAAAGAATATCTCATGCCTAGGCGCAGTGGCTCACGCCTATAATCCCAGCACTTTGGGAGATCGAGGCAGGCAGATCACCTGAGGTCAGGAGTTTGAGACCAGCCTGGCCAACATAGTGAAACCCCATCTCTACTAAAAATACCAAAAAAAAAAAAAAAAAAATTAGCCATGCATGGTGGTGGGTGCCTGTAATCCCAGCTACCCAGGAGGCTGAGGCAGGGGAATCGCTTGAACCTGGGAGGCAAAAGTTGCAGTGAGCTGAGATCATGCCACTGCACTCTAGCCCAGGCAACAGTGTGAGACTCTGTCTCAAAAAAAAAAAAAAAAAAGAATATCTCAATTTGTTTCCAACTTCATCACTCCTTCTCCTACCCACCCCCTATCATTTTCATTTGTTTCTGGTTTATAGTACTTATGTAGCTTCTTGCAAAAAATAGGAAATTTAAAAATATACATATGTATTTTTAAAGGCATATTTATCATATTATACATACTCTTTTCTCCTTTGCCTTTTTCACTTATTGATAGATTCTAGAAGTTACTCTTTATTAGTTCTTGAAGATCTTCCTCATTCTTTTAATAAACTGCTTAGTATGCAAATTTATTATAGTTTATTCAATTAGTGAATAGATATGAGTGGGCATGTATGTTGTTTACAAAACTTTGTTTATCCATATAACAAAATGATAAATCTCATGTACTTTTTGTTGTTGTTTGTTGTGTTCCAAAGTGCATCTTCTGGGTAAAATTTCTAGAGGAAAAGAGACTTTGTAAAAGGGCACATGCAATGAAAATTGTGTTAAACATTGCCAAATTTTTCTCCAGGGATTTGGACCACTCTGCACTCAAAGGGGAGATAATTTTGAGTGGGACAGTGTGTGTGCAGGGGAGGGGGCGCCAGTACAGGAGGACTCTTTTCTAATATTTCTACAAACCTCTTTGTCCTGTTCAAGCTGGTTCTAATATCAAAATATTTTTCTTAAATTTATTATTTTATATTCAGGAAGGCACTGATAACGACCTGAAAAAGCTGGTGGCCCCATCTCTGTTGTAAACTACCAGAATTCTCCTCTTCAAGTGCATCTCTTCTTGGGCTAAGCCAATACAAAGATAAGGAAAAGCTTCCTTAAGTGGTTACAGTCTTCAATACTTATACTTACTGGTGTAGGGAAGGCGAAATTTTACCTCTAACCTCTTAGGGATTTTTTAGCTGGACCTTATGTCTTGACATAATATATACAATTAGGAGAAATGCACACAAATTTCTTTAATACGAGTTTTACGTGGTGCATAAGCCTTCGTAAGGAAACGAAGACCCAAAGACAAAGTTAAACACTTACATGCTGAATTGGACCAACAGTCACGAATTATGAAAATGTGACCAGGCAAAGGGGCTTGAGCTAGGATAGTTAATTGGGTAGACAAGTAACCACGAAGATAAGAGTTGGTTTAACAAGGTTTGTTTGTAGATTTCCCTAGGCTTCAATTTCTTGTCCTTGATGATAAGAATGATACTCTCCTTCTGGTATAGAAAGGACATCTTTCACATGGGAATTTCATCTCCTACTTTTAAGAAACAGAAGGAAAGTCAGAGTGATCTTCTTGCACTTGCTATTTTTAAGTCCCCTCAATTCAAAATAGTCAGTATGTCAGAGTGGCAGATTTTAGGGTGCCATGTTCTAAATTACTTCGCTGGCCAGTTTCTATGCACTAAGCACTGTGCTAAGCCACTCTGTTCTCTAGATCCCAAACTTTCTCAACTTCCCTAGGACTTTTCTTTCCCTTAGTTCTTCTCTATATTCTATAACACCAATTTCTGTCCTTCCCCCTCCTCCGTTAGTATCAGCATATAAACATTATATAATACCTTTTGTGCTTAAAAAGAAAATAAACCCTCCTTGAGCCCCTTCTCAATTCTCTGCTCCATTCTTAATCCAACTTTTCAGAAGTTTTATTTCTATTTCCTCATCTCCATTGTACAACTCAATACATTCCAGATTGCCTTTCTCCTCTAAAACTTAAGTCAATTTTCTGTTGTTTAAAATTGGCAGCAAACACCATTTTACCTACTGCACTGAATGTTTTTCACTAATCTCCATTGTCCGTTGGCAACTTTCAATACTGTGGGCCTTCCTCATTTCTTGATCTTCTTACATCAGGATGTTCATTATCCCCTCTCCCTCTTTGACTTCTTGTTAGTTTTTCTTATAGAACCTGCTCTTATGACTTCCAAATAATGAAATTCCTTAGGGCTTAGGCCTAAACCATTTTATTATCTCTCCTCTCCCTGGTGATCTCATGTATTCCTGTTGTTTTTTTCTGAAAACATCCATATTTACTTTTCTCTAGCCAATCCCACTTCCCTGAGCCTTAGACTCACATAGCTTACTAATGAATTGACAGTTCTACCTTTTTGCTTCACTAACTTCTCAAATATAGCATGACCAAAATGGAACTCTGTTTCCCCTCCCCCAACCTATATCCCCAACACTGAAGTCATCCTTGGTTTTACCATTTTCTTATATTTTCACATACAAAGTGTGTTAGTTTAGTAGGGCTGTCTGTGTATTAGTCAGTTCTCACACTGCTAATAAAGACATACCTGAGACTGGGTAATTTAAAAAGGAAAGAGGTTTAATTGATTCAGTCCAGCATGGCTGGGGAGGTTTCAGGGAATTTACAATCATGGTGTAACGGGAAGCAAGCACGTCCTTCTTCACATGGCAGTAGAAAAGAGAAGTGCCAAATAAAGAGGGAAAGCCCCTTATAAAACCATCAGATCTTGTGAGAACTCACCATCATGAGAAGAGCAGCACAGGCGTAAGCACCTTCATGATTCAATTACCTACCACAGGATTCCTCCCATGACACATGGAGATTATGGGAATTACAATTCAAGATGAGATTTGGGTGGGGACACAGCCCAACCATATCAGGCTGTCATATCAAAGCACAACACATTGAGTGGCTTAAACTATAGAAATGTATTTTCTTATAATTCTAGAGGCTAGAGGTCTGAGATCAAAGTCTTAGCCTTGATTTGAGGCCTCTCTGCTTGGCTTGCAGATGGCTGTCTTTTCCCTGTGTCTTCTCATGGCCTTCTCTCTGTGAGGTCTTCTCTCTGTGAGGGTCTGTGTCGTAATTTCCTCTTCATATAAGGACACCAGTTATATTGGATTAGGGCCCATTGTATGACCACCTTTTAACTTAATTACCTCTTTACAGATCCTATCTCCAAATATAGCCACATTCTAAAGTACTGGGACTCAGGACAGCAACATATGAATTTTGGGAGGATGCAATACAGTCCATAAGACTAGGGACACACTTCAGGTCATAACACAATTCATTAGTAAATTTTGACTAACTTTAAAACATTTCCTCAATCAGTTGCATCTCCCTACTCCCCCTACCTCAACTGTAATCTTGCCGGAACTACTGCAATATGCTGTTGACTGGTCTTCTCACTTCCACTCATGCCCCTCCAAGCCATGCTCCAATAAATAGCGGACAGATGTTCCACACATTAATCAAATCAAGTTACTGCTTGTACCCCACCACTTCCACCACCAAATCTTCAGTTAATTTTGATTGAACTCAGAATAACCAAATCCTTAAGGCCCCTACATGTCTATCTTTTGAATATTTTTCCAACAATCATCTCATTCCACTACAAGAAGCCACACTGATTTTCTTATTCAGAGGCATTTGGCTCTTTTTGCTACTCTGCATGATTAGTTTCTTTTTGTCCTTTAAGATTCAGCTTAAATGTCACTTTTATAAGGAAGCCTTTTGTAAGAGTCTTATTAAGGACAAAACTTCTACCTTATTATGCTCTCATTTTCATGTTTGTTCCATTCATAATACTTACTGCAGCTTGCTGCCTAGTTTTTAGCTTTTTGGCTGCCTGCCTCCACTCCAGGAATATTTTCTGATACATCTCCAGTACCTACCACATTGCCTAGCAAATGGTAGGCAGTCAATAAATACTTTTTGATTAAAAAAAAAATAAATGGATGGATGAATGGATGCTCTGCTCCATGAGAAGAGAGGCCATTTCTGCCTTGTCCATCTGTGTTTCCATAGCCTGGCATAAGACAGAAATTCAATCAATATGGTGATATGGTTAGGCTTTGTGTCCCTACTCAAATCTCACCTTCAATTTTAATCCCAATAATTCCTGCAATTCCCTCGTGTCAAGGGAGAAACTAGGTGGAGGTTATTGGATCATGGGGGCAGTTTCCCTCATGCTGTTCTTGGGATAGTGAGTTCTCACAAAATCTGATGGTTTTACAAGGGGCTCATTCCCCTTCCCTTGACACTTCCTATTCCTGCTACCCTGTGAAGGAAGTGCCTTGCTTCCCCTTTGTCTTCCACCATGATTGTAAGTTTCCTAAGGCCTCCCAGCCATGATGAACTGAGTCAATTAAACCTCTTTCATTTATAAATTACCCAGTATTGAGCAGTTATTTATAGCAGTGTGAAAATGAACTAATATATATGTGTTGATTTAATTAATTAATCAGTATCTCACAGTGAGAAAACTGATGCTTAGGAGTTAAAGCAACTGCCCCCTGACCAGTGCAGAGACAGAGCCAGGATGTATACCTTAATGTTTGCCAACTCCATTTCTAGAAATATTGGTGCTCAAGGGGACTTTAGAGATTATCTAATCTAACAGCCAGATTTTACAATTGAACAAAATGAAGCTCAGGATGGTGAAATGACATGCCCAACTCATCCGTTATGATCTATATTGTAGGTTCAGCTCTATAACTAGTCAGCTAGGTAAACTTAGTTAAATTACCTTCTCTGTACTTCATTTTCCCTATCCAAAGAAGAAGCTGAAAGGTCTCAATGGCAGGATTTAAGCACTCCTTCCAGCTCAGAACTTTTATGATTCTTCCTGAGTTTGCTCTTAACCTCCTCCCCTCACCATTCCTCTCTCATTTAAACAGAGGGAGAAAATTAAGTTGTGTTACATCTGCTTTGTTCTTTACTCCAACAAAACCATTAGAAAAACAAAAGTTAAAAAAAAAATCATAAAGTTTCCCAATGTTTATGTGCCTTAGGAAGAATAAGAGTGCCACCTTAGATATCCCTAAAGGAAAGATAAAAGTTATATCTCCAGATTCTAGCTATACTTGAAAAAGTATGTGTATAATAGTCATTCAGAAGAAATATCATTATCAATCCCTGTAATGAGGCAATAAATTGAAAAAGAAAAGGATAAAGTAATGTTCATGGCAGTAACTGAATGTAAAATTCCTTGGTGTGTATGTAAGAAAATAAATAAGCCACATTTCTGTGGTTTTCACTTTATTTTAACTGCTGGTGAAGAGTGACTTACACTGCAAGAAGGCAAACCATTCTTATTTACACTCAAAATGTCAAATTTCATTTGCATTGAAATGCCATCACCTTGTGTAACTCTACCAACTTAACCTGCACAGAAAAGAAAAGCTAAAGGCAGAATATGAGGAGACCTGCAGCATGAAACCCAGCCTCTTTTCTCTGCAGCTTGATCAAACACCCTGATTTGCTGCAACCATTCCAAGATGGAAGTGTTTTGAATTCTAAAATAGCTTAGCACCAAATGTGTCATAATTAATCTGAAACTATATTTAGAATGATGAAATTTGCCATGAAATCTGAAATATGCTTCAAATGTCAGTCTTATTTTTAATTAATATGCCAATCCACCTTTGCAATAATCAAGTTTTACAGTCTCCCAGTGCTAGATAACTTGGATGCTGTTTTGTGAGTGTGTTTTTTTTTTTTTAACCTCACAATTATGATAATGTAGCTCTCCCACAGATCCTTTCTTCTCCCACAGATTGCCAAAGGAAATCTGATTTTACCCCAGTGGTATATTTTATCTATAAGATCAAATGATGTGAAGTGAAATGTCTTGTCACAGTGGTCACCAGTTAACAAAGTCATTTTCATACCATCACATCTACCATTCTTAGGATCTGATATTTGTTGGAAGAGGGCAATGTTATCCTGCTTTAGTCAAACCCATTTATTTTTACTTAAATTCTATGGTAATGGAAATGAAAGCCACGGATTTAAAAGAAATGTGTTTTATTTTTTAAAGCAGGTATGGGGTACATCACACTCTAAGTATCAACTATAAAATGTATTGCTCATTTTACACTCTTTTTAGGCCCGTCTGTGTTTTCCATTGAATTTTTGAATATTTCATATTAAATGATTGGTAGAAAAATGTTTAAATAGTCTTGCAGAACCCCAAATTGTAACAATCCTGACACCTTCTCAAATTGCACTGTGTGAGCAGAAAGCTTATCTGCGGATATTGACTTTCCTGTCTTTACAGACTCATTTGGTGAGAAAGAGAGACAAACAATTTGCTGGAAGCACACAAATATGTACAAGCTGAACCAGTGTCTTGGGACTTCTTCTGCCATTGCAAATAGTAACATTATCAGTCGCGGCTCAAGTAAGGTTGCCATGAAAAACAAGTAAAGTACAAAACTGACAGTGGTTAGGAACTTTTTGAGCAACTTGACACAGTAAATTGATATTTGTTTCATCTAGTGAAAACTTGGGCTTATATTTTGTATATATTTATTTCATTTTACTAGTAATTTATTTTTATGGTATTTTTAAAAAAGTATACCACCACAGAATAGAAATTTGAAAACTAATACTTCCCCAGGGAGGATTGTAAAATAACTGTCAAAGATGACTTTCTTAGTTTACTTGTTATAAAGAAACATACCACTAGAAATGGACATGACAAACACACCCCAAAAGCCATTAGTGTATGTGAGAAGCAACTTGTGTATTTTGTTGCGTCAATGATAGTCATTTGGTTCTGCTCAACTGGATTGAAATGGATCACGCAAACTTTAGACTCAAGTCTCCTGTGGCATCATAGCATTGCCAAAAACAGAAATTCCAAACAATCATTTTATAACAATTCTCAAGATTACAAGGCTGGAAGCATCTTTCCCTCCTCAGGACATGGTGTAGACTTCAGCTCTCCCTTTGATGCTGCTGAACACCTGTCCATCTTTTACTACATTTAAGAGGAAGACAATATAATCTTTCTTAGAAATGTAAAATGGTATTTAAAAGCACCTCATTAGGAAGTTTATACCTATAAATTTCTTTATTGAAATGATATCCAATGCATATCTTACAGGTGCCAGATACTAATCTAGGTGGGCATACCTTGCCTTCATGGAGCTTATAGTCTAACAGAGAAGATAGTTACTAAGCAAGCAAGTACATAAATATGAGATTAAAACTTTGATGGTACGCAAGAAAAAAAGAGAAATGGTGCTATAAAATTTTATAGCAGGAAATCTGATCTAGTTTAAGGGTTTGGAGAAGACTTGCTATATTTGTTCTCACACTGCTATAAAGAAATAGCTGAGACTGAGTAATTTATAAAGAAAAGAGGCTTAATTGACTCATGATTCTGCAGGCTGTACAGGAAGCATGGCTGGGGAGGCATCAGGAAACTTACAGTCATGATAGAAGGTGAAGGGGAACCAGGCATGTCTTACAAGGCTGGAGCAGGAGGAAGAGAGAGAGTGGGAGTTGGTGCCACATACTTTTAAACAATCAGATCTTGTGAGAACTATATTATGAAAGAGCCCTCAGGGAATGGTGCTAAACCCTTAGAAACCACCCCCATGATCCAGTCACTTTCCACCAGGCCCCACCTCCAACACTGGGGATTACAATTCAACATGAGACTTGGGTGAGGACATAGAGGCAAACTGCATCACTTGCTGTGGAATGACAGGTCCTCCACCAGATTAATTAAGGATATATGTCTTCTGTTTGAACCCAGAAGGCCAGGTGTGAGCCAAGGCTATGGTGCTCAGCCCAGGAGCAGGTATCCCTAAGAACCCAAACATGTAAATATCTAGGAATATGCCAAGAAAAGCAGTCTTATTGCATGCAGTAGGCAGAGAGCCAGAAAATTAGTTCAAAAGCAGCTTAGATACAGGGGGCAGGGCAGATCTGTGGAACTGACCTTCTGTTGCCCAGGAATGCTCTGTGTGTCGTAATAAACTCATCTACTCATCAAGCTGGACTTCTCCACATCATTCTTTAGTCTCTCATCTCCTTCTCGGTGTTGGGGGTCATTCTTCTATGGAGTCCCAGGTTTCTTCTGTAATGCTTGCCCAGAAGATGCCTTGCTTAGCTGGATCCAAGGGTGACAAGGAGGGAAGCAGTGAAGAGTAGCAGGCAGAGCAGTGCAGGCAGAGGAAGACTAACTTACTTGTTCCTGCTGCCACTAAGCCTGTTTTATTTTTGTGTGTGTATTCATGTCTCAGTGAACAATGTTGGCCTCCCATAATTATATTTTAAGTATTGAAATCTTTCTTTTAGATTCCACAGTCTTCCTCAGTAAATATTCCCTAAATGTTTCTGATATTTTTCCTTTCCAAGCCCATGACAGCTCTAAAATGCTCCTAATTTCTAGCAATGCTATCCAAGCATAGAATGGCTATGATGCTCCTTGAACCCATGTCTTCTAAGAGTCATGCTCCCCAAACCCTCTTTGCCCCAGCTTTTAGTCACTGCCATTCAAATCCTGTCTAATAAGATTCATTACACAGAGTGAATTTTAGCTTGGCAGTTCCCAGCTCTCCAGCTCTTGCTCTATACAGTCTTGGTGGGCTCATCCCTAAATACAGGGCTGGGGGGTAGACCATATGACCCAATCTTGGATAGTCAAAGCAATGCACTCTCCTGATCCACTGTGATGGGCTTGTAAAAGCACCAACACAAAAGATAAACCTTTTCAATGTGGTATAAAAAAGAATGAGACATGGAGAGAAATAAGTTTCTATTATGCTGCTTCAGTCCTCAATACAAACTTTTTTTAAGCCAGTCTAAATTTTTTCATTAAATAACATAATGAATGCCCACCCACCCCACCTTTTAGTGAATATTTGTGTTGGGTATTCTTTCATCAGTACACCAGAGTCCTAACAGATAGATTGATTGATCAATCAATCGATAGGTAGATAGGCAGATATAAAAATCCTACATCAGTCATCTATCTTGATATATACGTTGTGCACAAGCTGTGTGAAAAAATAAAATAAAATAAAATAAAAACACACTGACCAAAGTCCTGAAGTATCTAACAGAAGGCAGGATTATCACACTTCAGGAGCAGTGAAATGTCAATTCCCTTCAACTGAAGGCCCCTAGGAACACACACGTGGTTGAATGAGTTAGGAGTTTTACTGAAGTAGAAGATACATCATGGTGCGGATATCTCAATAAGAGGTGTTAGAAAGGAGTTATAGGGCCAGATGAGGTGGATCACACCTGTAATTTCAACACTTTGGGAGGCCAAAGGTAGAAGGATTGCTTGAGGACAGGAGTTTGAGACCAGATTGGGCAACATAGCAAGACCTTGTCTCTACAAAAATTTAAAAAATTTCACAGGGATGGTGGTGTGCACCTGTTTTCCCAGTTACTCAAGAGGACGAAGCAGAACTCTGAAG
The DNA here is from genome assembly GCF_047675955.1 of Chlorocebus sabaeus. Lineage (NCBI taxonomy): Eukaryota > Metazoa > Chordata > Mammalia > Primates > Cercopithecidae > Chlorocebus > Chlorocebus sabaeus. Next base: position 22,054,877 of record NC_132915.1, read on the forward strand.
CCCAGGAATTTGAGACTGCAGAGAGCTATAATTGAGCCACTGCACTCCAGCCTGGGCTGGTTGACAGAGCAAGACCCTGTGAAAGAAAAAGAAAAAGAAAAAGAAAAGAAAGAGAGAAGGTGAGGGAGGGAGGAAGGGAGGAAGGAAGGACAAACTTGGGAGAAGAATGAAGAAAGCAGGGCTCTCCTGGATTGAAGGCTGTCAAAAAGCAGCAATAATTCTTTAGAATGGGCAGACTGGAGAAAAGATAAAGCTACAAATAGTTAAGAAGCAGGAATCAGTCACATTATCCAAGAAAGGGGGGATGTTTGGTATTTTGTGGGCTGTACGGGGATCTTTTGTCACTGGCTTGGACAAAATTATGAAGTGGTCTTGAGTTTTCTCATTGTATCATGGGCTGAGTGATCTTCTCTGATGTTGGTATTCTGTGAGATTGTTTATGTCCAGCAAGAGAACAACATGGCCTGCCTGTGAGGGCCAGGGCAGCCTCTAACAAAACTGGGGCCTGGCCATAAGCCTCAGAATAGTTCCTGAATGTTAGGGTTGCTTTTTGCTTTCTCAGAGGCTAAAAGATGTAGAATCTCATTGAGAGGGCTCCAGATCTTTCAGGTTGAACTTGGCACTGCTGGTCCCAGCAGCCACTCCATGCAGGCAGCGTAGAAAGCTGCTCTCCTGACTTTGGAGAGGGATAAGGAGGTCTTGTAAGAGCCTGTAATTTTTCTTCATTTGAATAATAATGCCAGAAATTCCTTTAATAGGGATCAAAATCTCTTGCTTTCTAATAAAAGAAATGTCATAAAATTCAAATCACTCCATAGCAAGTCTGCTCCAGACTCTTAAACTAGATCAGATTCCCATGCTATAAAATTTCAAAGCAACGGCCAGGCACGCTGGCTCACGCCTGTAATCCCAGCACTTTGGGAAGCCGAGGCGGTAGATCGCATAAGGTCAGGAGTTCAAGACTATCCTGGCCAACATGGTGAAACTCCTCTCTATTAAAAATACAAAAATTAGCTAGGTAAGGTGGCAGGCGCCTGTAATTCCAGCTACTTGGGAGGCTGAGGCAGAATTGATTGAACGCGGGATGCAGAGGTTGCAGTGAGCTGAGATCGTGTCATTGCACTCCAGCCTGGACGACAGAGTGAGACTCTGTAATAACAACAACAACAACAACAACAACAACAAAATTAATAGCAATATTTTCCTTTTTTTTTTTTGACAGAGCAAGGCTCTGTCACCCAGGCTGGAGTGCAGTGGCGTGATCTCAGCTCACTGAAAGCTCCGCCTCCCGGGTTCATGCCATTCTCCTGCCTCACTCTCCTGAGTAGCTGGGACTACAGGCGCCCACCACCACACCCGGCTAATTTTTTGCATTTTTAGTAGAGACAGGGTTTCACTGTGTTAGCCAGGATGGTCTTGATCTCCTGACCTCGTGATCCGCCCGCCTCGGCCTCCCAAAGTGCTGGGATTACAAGCGTGAGCCACCGCACCCGGCCATTTTCCCTTCTTGAACAGCATTAATCACAGTTTTAACCTTGTATCTACTTACGTAGTTGCTGGCTTAGTATTTATCTTCCCCATTCGACTACAAGCTCCATGAAGGCAAGGTATGCACACCTGGTATAGTATCTGACACATATAAGAAAGGTAGCTTATTATTTAACTCACAACTCTCTCAATAAAGAAACAACATCCCACAAGACAGAAAGTATTTTGATCACTACTTTAAAAGGAAATGTGATGAAATTTCTTTCCTTTTCTCTGCACAGCATTCATGGAGGAATCCCCAACTCTTCTTTCCCATCCAGGAGGCAACCTCATTCTCCTTAATGACTCCCTGTTCTCTCCCATCAACCACAAAGGAGGTTAAAGACAGAAAGAAAGGGCAATTCTGGATCCAGATTAGCAGAAAAGACATCAGGCTTGTCAAACCCAGAGTTCCTCTCCCACAGAGCTGAGGGGCCTGTACAGCTACACTTGTGCACACTACAAAGTTCTCTCTTATTTCCACTGGGCACCTCCACTTCCTTCCCTCCCACTACTGAACACATCATCATGCTGTAGGAATTTCTTTCTGAATAGTACTTTGCCCTCATAATGACATCCAGCCAGATAAATGGAAGGGCACTGGAATAATTTGATTTCTACTAGAAATTTCTACTCCTGCTACCTGTCCTTTTTCTTCTCCTTCTAAAATGAATGTCGACTCCTGTTCACCACATTTCTTCCTACTTGTCCTATAAAGAAAAGGCTAGGGTTGGAAGACCCAAGTGTGACTTGTTTTCTTTCTCTGATCTTGTTTTTCTATTTAGCCCTCTCTAAATTAGAATGTAAGTGATTCCATCATTCATTTATTAATTCAATAACAATCGTTTATTGAGTGCCTATTACTAGCTAGGTACTCAGTGAATGAGACAATATCAGATAGTTTCATGATTAAAAAAAAAAAAAAAAGAGGAAACAGAGCATGAGCCCTGGTCATGAGAGGGGGTAAGTAGAGGGGTCTCACGGTGGGAGACAAAGGGCAAAGATGGGAGAGCACTGTCTTTCATCACTTCCCCAATCATGTGAGGTTCCTATGGGGATGATCAGGCTTAGCACTTGGATTGCTCCGCTGTGAGCTGATGAATGCAAAATATTTAGAGATAAGACTTCACAGGTGATCCTGAGGATACAAAGACTCCGCTGCAACCACTTTCTTGATGACCTGGAGAATCTCAACACTTTGATGTGACAGTACAAGACAGCTAACCTGCTGCTGCGGAAATAAAAACTAAACATTAAAAAATGTAGCTCTGAAATAGTGTGGCCCAAGAAATTGCTGAGGTTTGGAATGAAATATGTTTGTTGTAGAGTAAGAATAGGTATGCTAATCTCATGCAATTTTATCCTTTGGGTTTCTCTGGCATTTATAAGTGAAGTGATCTTATTTTCAATAACCTTAATAAAATTTGAGTTTGAGAGAAGCGTAAAAAAAATCCATATTTCATCCCAGGTCAATGTTCTGCTCTGTCTATTCTAATTTTTAAGGCAATGTGAAAAGAGTTTCAAAAAAAAAAAAAACAAAGAACAAAAAAAAGTATTGGCTAATGCTTAAAACCGATGTGCAGTGAGGTATGTATTTTGAAGCACATGAAATTCCAACATAGATGAGATTTTTGTGGCTTGCCCCCATGTAAGGAAAAGGTCATTATAAAAATTGTTTAAGTTGTTCTCAAAACTATATTTAGAAAAATAAAATTTGTGCTATAAACTTTTTGGGACTCAACTAGTATGTTCTCAAACGTGTGCTTTTTTAGTTTTATGTTCTTTATTTTTACAGAACCTTATCATATTTTTAGGTATTCAATAGAGAAACCACAGAGAGCTACAGTAAGTAATACCCAGCTATGTAAATCTGTTTCAATCTGCCTTTTGCATATATCTGCCACATTTTAGTCTGCCCATGTTTCTGCTATTCATCTACTGTTGAAGAAAACTCCCACTGGTATCATACACAATGTCCACAGGTATTATAAATATCCTTTCATAGATCTCCTCCGAGGGATAAAGCACGGGGTCAATTCAAAGTCAATCTTAAATTTTTAAGGCAGGCAACTATATCATTTGCATATAGATCAGCAATCTGTCCTTTACTTAGAGAAAGATTTACAGATACTTTAAAATCAGGCCTAATCTATAAAACAAACAAGCACAAAGCTAAGCTAAGGGTGGAGGGAGGGAGGGAGGGAGGAAGAGGGAGAGAGAGAAAGAGGGAGAGAGAGAAAGAGAAAGAAAGAAAGAGATTGAGAGAGAAAGAAACAGATCAAATTGTAATTGCTTTGAATGTTTGTCAGAGAAGAAAATTCTTCCTGTAAATTGCTTTTGGTTAACATTGCAGAAGTCCCAGTGTGAACTCCCATGATCTGGAAGTACTCATGAGCCGCCCCAAGGTGCTAGGTATCATTTATTTTTTATTTAAGTCACCACCATAAAATGTAGGTTTCAGGCACTGATTTGTTGGAGGGGATTGGGAGTGGTTTGTTGCTATGTAAATAAAACCTTGTTTTCAATTATCTGCAGCTTAATCATTGCATGCTTGCAATTTGCTTTGGTCAAACAGAACTATCTGTAAAGGTTATTCTCTGAAAGTCATTCATCTTCTGCCCTTCCTGAAAAAAAAGCACAGTATCCTAGAAGGAGCCAGACCAGGTGACCAGGACACTCTCAGGACCTAACTGTAGAGAGGGAACTCTCAGATCACTCAAGGGGCTACCTGCTTGGTCAGAAATCAAAGTTCAGGGACAGGAAGAATGAAAGAGCAGAGGAGAAACAGCTAGAGGCAAACTGCACCTTGTCAAAAGTCAGCTCCCGGCAAGGCAACCGTTGAGGACTTTTGCAGAGCAGGTCAGCTCCTAACAAAACCCAGAATTGGCTGTCGGTCTCTCCAGGAGTTGCTCAACCTGCCACCACTGTCCACCACATCATCACGTTTAAGCTGACCCTTGGCTCTTCTCAGAGTATGTCATGGCTTTTCACACTAGTCCTGATTTAAGCCCATTCTACAGAAAGGATCAGCTTTTCACACTGTCTAAGGTGTCAGTGATGAGTCAGCCTGAACAGTGAACTCCTAGAAGCAAAGCATAACCTCTTCCCAGCTATGAAAAAATACAAAAGAAGTTTTGTCGTTACAATTACAAAAGTGTTAATATTTATAATTACAAACACAAATTATATAATTATAAAATTATTTTTTAAATACCGAAAAAAAAAGGAGCTTGAACCATTTGGTTTTATATCGGGGCGGGGCTTTCCTGACCTCCCTCAAACATAGTCTGGGGCAATGTTTCCCAAACATTGAACGCGAGGTGCAGCTCTCCTTATTCTCCACACACACACACACACACACACACACACACACGAAAGTTTGAGACTCTGGGGGAAACAGAGTGCAGAATTTCCCCAGGCTGCCAAAATGGTTTTCTGAACTTTGGATCCCTAAACTACAAATATTATTGTTTAAAAAAAAATTACAGGTCATTGGTTTGGATTGAGCTCCCACACTAGGCTCAACAGACCAAACCAAAATGGAGTCATGCTAGAGTTCCATGCTACCAAGCCAAAACTAAGTGTTGATCTGACCTTCTGAGAAATCAGGAGAGAGAGAATAGGCAAATCCCCAAATAGGCCAGGTTTAGCAGGCAAGGCAAGGCAAGACAATCATTAACTTTAAAATGACCCATGTGTTTTATATTCCGATCCCTCTGCTCAACTCATGGGAACTTTCGTTCTATCTTACAGAGTAAGTGTTGTCCAATTCTAGATCTTAAGTTTGTTATTTTGTTTTCTGACAGTATATACATCGTTTTCCAAACCTATTTGTATACAAAACTCCTTTTTGACAACCTTTTGGTATAAACCTTTTCTCTTTGGCCACATCATCTCGACCATGAGTTAAATACAAGTATGTTTTAGTATCTAACATTAAATATAAGTACGTTTCATATTACATCGTAGTATGAAATACAAGTACATCTTCAAGATAATTGCTTTAATTTTTCAAGACCCTTCCTTGAACACCATATCAACTTGCCCTTCCATTCCTACTTCTTTTCCATCCTCCTCCTATCCCCATGCCCTGATCATCTCAGTTGGTTCAATCTAACTCTGTTTTCAAGGCTTCACTCAGGCATTCTCTCTTCTAGAAATCTTCCTTGACTTCTCATAGCTTCCACTCTTTCTGAGTTTCCTGTGGCTATCATGATAAAATTACCACCAATTGGGTGTCTTATAAAAACAAAAACTTATTCTCTCACAGTTTTACAGGCCAGAAGTCTGAAAGGAAAGTTTTGGTAAAGCCATAACTCCCTCTGAAGGCTCCAGGGAGACTGCTTTGTTGCCTCTTCCAGCTGCTGGTGACTTTAGGCACTCTTTGGATTTTAGTAACAAAACTGCAGTCTCTGCCTGTGTCTTCACATGGCAGTCTCTGTGTCTATGTGTTCTCTTCTAAGAACACAATCATTGGATTTAAGATCTACTGTAATTTCAGAATGATCTCATCTCAAGATGCTTAACTTAATTACATGTGTAAAAACCTGTTTTTAAAAAAATAAGGTCACATTTACAGGTCCTTTAGGGGGACCACCATTCAAGTCACTACACACCTCCGAGCTCAGGACATTTACCCCAAAAATGTTTCTTTGCCATCTGGGAACTGATAATAGATTTGGCAAAAACACAAATGTAAACAAATATCTTCAGCCCCTTTTAGAGAGGTGCTGTGTGTGGTGTGGTTTCTCATCCATGGAATCCGAGTTATCTGGAAATTCCAAAACTGTCTAGAATGGAGCCTTGTGACTTTGATGTAATTCAGACTCCTTAGTGTGGTTTACAAGGATCTTATTTTTTAAAATATCTTCAGCCTTATTTTTCTTCCTCCCAGAATATGCTTCAGCCACATTGTACTTGTGTTGGTTCCTGATGTGCTATGTTATTTTTCTCCTTCAGATCTCTGAACATGCTTTGTATTCTTTTGCCTCATCGTCTCTTGCCTCCTCTCTATTCCCCACCCCTTCTCTCTTCCCTGCCTCCACACTGCTGTGGTGTCACCTGATTCCTCCGTCAAGTATCAGTCTAGATGTCAGTTCCTCTAGGAAGCTTTCCCTGAACTCCTGAGTCAGAAGGACAGCCCCTTCCTGAATATACTCTTAAGTCTCTATATATGATACTTGAATATTGTATTGCAGTTGCCTGCTTATCTCTCTCTTCCATCAGGTTGTGAGCAACCTGACAGTACTGCCACATCTAGCTGCCCTTTTGATTCCCAGAGCTGATAAATGCCCAGGTACATAGAAGGCATTCAACACAGACTTGCAGAAAGAATGAATGAAACATCTTCCAGAACTTGCATAGTGCTTGCCTGTCCTGCTTGGACGGTGGCCAATCCAGTCCTCAGGCAGGTTTTCTCTCCTCCTCCCTGCAAGCTTGGACTCACATGCCAAGTAATGGATCTGTGTTAGAAAAGGCCCCAGCGACACCCAGCAGAATGCACATGCTCATCTGCTTCTGTTTGCTGCGAACCATGAGGAAAGATGATCTATTTTCTGACTTTGATGCTTGTTGCATTTTAATGAAAATAAAAATACTCTTTCCTTTTCTCACATTAACACTGAGAGGAGGCTTCCGGATAGGCAGTGTTGCCAAACCTTCTTTCCTTCTTTTTTTCTTTCCCTCCCAAACCTCATTTAGATTATATTGTTTGTTGCATCAGAATAAATCATGAAGCCCTGCCCCAAATTTAAGCAGCTGTTAGTGCTTGGTTTTTCATATTGACTGGATAGGTTTTCTGAAAAAGTGAGCTCTTATGGAGAGCTGCTTCAAGATGGATTCTAAATGCTTAAAGATCGTGGTTAACCTGTCTGAGATTCCTCCATTTGTTTATTCAGCAAGACTTGTAGAATGAATGAATGGTGTCTTCCAGAACTGAATGCTAACAGTTTATTTGGCCCTCTAGTAATTACCAATCTGACCTCTACTCTTTTCTAGAAGAGGTAGAATAAGATACCTGCTAGTCTTTTTTCACAATTCATCACTTTTGAGACATAAAACTGAATCACCCAACTCTTTAACCTCATGAGGACCAGGTAGTATCTGTGGATAGTATTCTTTTGTTTCATAAGCAGATAAAGTTTTCATTCTTTGGCTCATAAATTAAACTATTATATATTTTTTAAGGAATATAGGGTCTTTCTCCCTCCAGATCCTACTTGGAAACTCCAGAAGGAAGATTACCTCTTCAGTTCTCAGCTGCCTACTCTACGGCTAAAACTAGGGAAAAGGGGGCAAATAGTGATTTTAGATATAGGCTTTTCAGGTTCATATTCTAATTAACAATTCTCCCAGGAGCAAAATATCCATTAACAACTGTAATAAAGATTCATCAGATGATTTTTCCCCGTTAATGGAAGATTTTTGTTGTAAAATATAAACTTGAAAATGAAATGTTTTGGTGTGAGGGAGAATGACTACAAAACAAGATAATTGCCCTCTTTATTGCTGTTTCTGGACAGCTGCCCAAAGAGGAACACATTCTACAGGGCCAAAGCTTCAAATCAATTTATAGTCCTGGTGGTTTGGATAGCACAATAGATTTCCTACTTACTGCTAGATCTGTGAAAGCCAGACAGTCTTAATTTAAATCTGGACTTTACTGAAAATCATTCCAATAGACTAACTCCTGTGATCCCAAGTGAAATGAATTTAGAAGTTGCAGAGAAAATGTTTTGTAAGGAGTATAATAATTAAACATCTAATGAAAATGCAATATGGCCTGCTGTTCTCTGTAGAGTGTGAAAGAAAGGCACATTTATCTTAGTCTTTGGTAAATAATACTTTGGGCACTGCTCTTAATTTTGGAGATCCTTATCAGGCATCATTGGAGCCTATAAATGGAATAAATAGAATTCGCATCTGCAAAGATGTATTTTCAAACCTTTAACTTTCATTTAACTCATGATGGGTAAGTTTAGACCACTTCATTTAATTTTATATTCTTCACTACATTCTTACTGACTGGCCACTTTTAATGTGGGACTTGCTTTCTACACAGACAAATGATCCAATCCCTCAAGTAGGTTTTTTGTTTGTTTTGAGTGAAGATAAGATCACTTCAACTGGATATTACCAGACCTCCTTAGTCTAGTGCCATTACTTTAATGATACCAATCTTCATACTATTAGAGGTAATTCCTTTGGGCATATGAGAAAGATGGTGCAATGGAGAAAGGCCCTCACTAACCAGCATTCTTTAGAATATGATACTGGCTGTTTTCACAGGCTAGGTACAAATTTTTATCCATATCCATATCCATTTTTATTCATATCCACATCTAAATTTTTATCCATATCCATTTTTATCCATATCCTTTTTTATTTAGTAACTAAGGGGAAGCAGGCTAAAAAAGAGATAACTCATCATATTAACCATATTAGTCTGAACAGAGGGAGAAGTGAATCCCAGCTTCTGTCGTGGGTAAAATGAGATTCCTCTTTTGAAGATAGAACACTGGCCTATCCACATTGGAACCATGTTTTCTTATGGGAACTGGCAATCTCCAACTCAAAAAAGAAAGCTGTTAACAAACTCTTAGTCACAGTTCAACAGGAGCCAGGCCAAAATCAGCTTTATTTCACTCCCACTCTCCACTAGACACATACCTATTTAAGACTAAAGTTGATCTCACTTCGGCTGTACTTAAAGACTTTCAGCTTCATGGATTTAACCAGTCCATCATAAACTGGCAGGAAACAACTCTCAGAAGATTGCCAAAAATAACAGAGAAGTTACTTGCAAGAAGCTTTAATACATCTCTTGTTGACAAGCTATATGGATATAGCTATAGAGATCAGAATCTTGCTGTATTGCCCATTATCAAAGGGCTTTTGTATGCCAGGCACTTAAAGTTGCTGCAAAACAGACATGCTTCCTGCCCTCCACACGTTGATAGACCAAAGGGGAATACAGATGAGTAAACAGATAATTCCAGTACAATATGACAAACGATGTAATAGAAGTGATTCCAATGGGCACCCAGAGAAAAGAAACTTAATGCTTCTTTCTGAAGAGAAGTATGATATTCACTGCAGTTTGAAACTCTCCAAACTACATATACCAAGAGCAATAAGAACACCTAAAGCCTTGCTACTCTAAGTGTGGTGCACAGGCCAGCAGCACTGTATCACCTAGGAGCATGTTAGAATGCAGAACTTCAAGCCCCATTTACTGGCTCAGAGTTTGCATTTAAACAAGATTCCTGGTCATAGTGGCTTATGTCTGTAATGCCAGCCCTTTTGGAGGCTGAGGCAGGTGGATCACTTGAACCCAGGAGTTCAAGACCAGCCTGGGCAACATAGTGGGACCCCATATCTGAAAAAAAAAAAAAAAAAAAAATACAAAAATTAGCCTGATATGGTGATGCACACCTGTAGTCCAAACTACTCAAGAGAAGGATGTGAGAAGATCACCTGAGCCTGGGAGGTTGAGGCTGCAGTGAACCATGATCATGCCACTGCACTCCCAGCCTGGGCAGCAGAGCAAAACCTTGTCTCAAAAAACAAACAAATGAAAAATAAATAAACAAGATCTCCAGGAGTTCCATATGTCCACTGCCTTTGAGAAACACTTCTCTAGAACACTGTTCCTCAAACTTTAGTGCACTTCAGAATTATTGGAAAGGCCCATTAAAACACAGATTGCCCTTAACAAACTAGACATCAAAGGTACATGCCTCAAAGTAATAAGAGCCATCTATGACAAACCCACAGCCTACATCACACCCAAACAGGCAAAAGCTGGAAACATTCCCCTTGAGCTCATTTTTACCACTCTCATTCAACATAGTATTGGAAGTCCTAGCCAGAGCAATCAGGCAAGAGAAAGGAATAAAAGGCATCCAAACAGGAAAAGAGGAAGTCAAACTATCTCACTTGGCAGATGATATGATTCTATACCTATGAAATCCCATAGTCTCTGCCCAAAAGCTCCTAGGTTTGATAAACAAACTTAAGCAAAGTTTCAGGACACAAAATCAATGTACAAGAATCAGCAGCATTTCTGTACAATAATGTCCAAGCTGAGAGTCAAATCTAGAATGCAATCCCATTCAAAATACCACAGAAAGAATAAAATACCTAGGAATACAGCTAACCATGGAAGTGAAAGATATCTACAATAATTACAAAACAGTGCTCAAAAAAGTCAGATGATACAAGCAAATGGAAAACATTCCACACTCATTGATAGGAAGAATCAATATTATTAAAATAATCATACTACCCAAAGAAATTTACAGATCCACTGTTATTCCTATCAAGCTACCAATGACATTTTTCACAAAATTAGGAAAAAACATTCTAAAGTTCATTTGCAACCAAAAAAAGCCCAAATAGTGAAGGCAATCCTAAGCAAAAAGATTGAAGCTGCAGGAATCACACTACCTGACTTCAAACGATGTTATAAGGTTACAGTAACTAAAACAGCATGGCACTGGTACAAAAACAGACACGTGGACCAATGGAAAAAAAACAAAACAAAACATAGAAAACCCAGAAATAAGACTGCACACCTGTGATCATCTGATCTTTGACAAAGCAGACAAAAACAAGCAATGAAGAAAGAACTCCCTATTCAGTAAATGGTGCTGTGAAAACTGGCTAGCTATATGCAAAAGATTGAAACTGGACCTCTATATTTTACCGTATACAAAAATCAATTCTAGCTGGATTAAAGAACTGAATCTAAACCTAAAACTAAAAACTCTATAAGAAAACCTAGACAATACCATTCTGGACATAGGCCCTGGCAAATACTCCATGATGAAGACTCCAAAAGCAACTGCAACAAAAACAAAAATAGACATTGGGACATAATTAAACTAAAGAGCTTCTCCACAGCAAAAGAAACAATCAATAGAATAAACAGATAATCCACAGAATGAGAAAAAATATTTGCAACCTATGCCTCTGACAAAGGTCTTAGTATTCGGAATCTATAAGAAACTTAAATCAATGAGTAAAAAACAAACAGCCCCAATTAAAAAAAAATAGGCAAAGGACATGAACAGACATGAACAGATACTTCTCAAAAGACAACACATACATGGCGAACAAGCATATGAAAAAATTTTCACTATCACTAATCATTAGGGAAATGCAAATCAAAACCACAATGAGATACCATCTCTCTCCAGTCAGAATGGCTATTATTAAAAAGTAAAAAAATAACAAATGCTGGTGAAGTTGTGGAGAAAAGGGAACACTTATACACTGCTGGTGGGAATGTAAATCAGTTCAGCAACTGTGGAAAGCAGTCTGGGGATTTCTCAAAGAACTTAAAACAGAACTACCATTCAACCCAGTAATCTCATTACTGGGTATATATCCAAAGGAATATAAATCATTCTACCATAAAGACACATGCATGTGTATATTCATTGCAGCACTATTTTTAATAGCCAAGACATGGAATCTACCTAGGGGTCCATCAGTGGTGGACTGGATAAAGCAAATGTGGTACATATATACCATGGAATACTACACAGCCATAAAAAGGAATGAGATCATGTCCTCTGCAGCAACTAGATGGGGCTAGAGGTCAGTATACTAAGCAAATTAAAGCAGGAACAAAAAACCAAATATTGTGTGTTCTCATTTATAAGTGACAGCTAAACACTGAGTATACATGGACACAAAGAACGAAACACTAGACACTGGGGCCTACTTGAGGGTGGAGTATGAGGACTGAAAAACTACCTGTCAGGAATTACACTGATTACCTGACTGAAAATTATCTGTACACCAAAACCCCACAACATACCTGCAACACACCTGCACCTGTATCCCTGAAGCCTAAAATAAAAGTTGGAAAGAGGAAAAAGAAAACAAAACACAGCTTGCTAAGTGCAACTCCAATGTTTCTGATTCAGTAAGTGTGGATTGGGCTCTAAAATTTGCAGGCCTAATCAGTTCCCAGGTGATGGTGATGCTGCTGATCTGGAGACCAAGTCTGAGAACCATAGAAGTAGGTCATTTTCAGGAACCCGAGTCCAGAGAAAAAAAGGAGTGTGACAGCGACCCATAGTTGGGCTCAGAAATGTTTCCTTGAGGCAATTAGGAACACTACCGTATGACCCTGATATCTCGCACAGTTGGGGGTAAACCTGCTCATTAGTGGATGAAGCTTTCATTCTGTGTGTCTTGCTCAAATTATAAGATGTGTAAAGGGAAAGGACAATCTCTCTTTTGCTTTCCCCTTTATTCCTGCTTCCTAGAAAAGAAAGGTGCTCCATGATGATACGCTCTCTTCCTCTGTAAGGTAAGCATGAAGATCTTGTTCTTTGAAAGACTGTCCATCTTTGTCTCTGGATGGCAGAGTGGACTCTGAGTCTCCTGGATTTGGCCACATGCTCCAGCACAACTTGCAAGAAGTGCCTTGCAATCAGAGGACATTGAACAGTTGCATAGTTATTAAAATAATCCCATGCTTCCCATTGGAGCATGGCTTGTGTTTCATACACAGAGTCTAACACACACCAGAGGGGATATGCTAGGAGTTAATCACGAAATGCCATCTCAAATACTTAATAGTAGGGACAACAGCCAAGTCAAACCAGATTAACCTATGCTCAGAGTTATTAAGAGTAAAACCAAGTTGCTGAAGATTAGAACCTATTATTTAGAGTTGCCTCTAAAAATTCAAGTAACTGGAAATATCACATGAATATTTACTTTAACTTGGAGTTTCAAGTCAACCACATTGTTGGAGGGCAGATACCTATGGTCTGTGCTCATGGAGAGATGCTAACGGGGCTTTTCCCACATCCTCCATAGATTAAGGTCTTGCCTTTTCAGGGGCAAAGCACCCTGTGTTAACTTCTGTGATGCTGAAATTTTCATGAAGGATACAAATTATAAATCCCTAAATATATCATTATCCCATTGATACCTCTCTTCACTGATCCTATTACTTATGTTTTTTCTCCATTTAAGCTGCCTGTTGCAGCCCACACAAGCTCCAGCAAGTAGAAGGCTAGGACAGAAGGCTCCTCTCTGGCATTCTGAACATGTTAGCTTTGATTATTATTCAACGAATTACAACCAGTCATCTATAATTTATGGCATATTAAGTGATAGTTCTTAAATATGCATTTTTTTTCAACAGTTTAAAAATCAGTGAAAATGAAAACTTTCTCACTCATATGAAGAAATCCATTTCCTTAAATATTATATTATATATTACTATTATAATAGATATTTTATTTACATAATATATATTATATCTTCACATGCTGTGAAGATAGGGTCCCTCTTCCTTATTTTGTTAAAGAAAAGAAAAGGTGTTTTTTTCAAAATATTCTAGAACTGCCAGTTACAGTGTTGAGCCTCTAAAAGCTTAAGTACTCAGGTAATTGTGAACTCCATTAATACATATTTAGTCAAAATAATATTTTGAAAAGCAACACACATTGAAAAATTCATGTATCTTATCAAATCTTCATAATCACTTTTTTTTTTTTTTTGAGACAGTGTCTCACTCCTGTCACCGAGGCTGGAGTACAGTGACACAATCACATCTCACTGGAGGAGAATCACCATCTTTGAAGGTAGTGCTGTTGTTTTGGACAACATTCTAGGGGAAAAAAAGAAAAACTGACTGGGTGTGGTGGCTCATGCCTGTAATTCCAGCACTTTCAAAAGCCGAGGAGGGCAGATCACTTGAGGTCAGGAGTTCGAGACCAGCCTGGCCAACATGACAAAATCCTGTCTCTATAAAAAAATACAAAAATTATCCAGGTGTGGTGGCGCATGCCTGTAATTTCAGCTATTCTGGAGGCTGAGGTGGGAGAAACGCTTGAACCCGGGAGGCAGAGGTTGCAATGAGCAGAGATGGTGTCATTGCATTCCAGCCTGGGCAACAGAGAGCGACTCTGTCTCAAAAAAGAAAGAAAGAAAAGAAAATCTGAAACTACAACCCCAAGATGCACCTCTGACAGTGAACATGACAACTGACCCCTTCTTCTGATATTAGCAAGAAAATATGTGCAATAAGTGAGGGAGGTTGCATATGATACGCTCAGCTTAGCTGTTATAAGAGTACAGAATATCAATTCTACAACCAATACAATAACAGGTGTGTTCTGTCTATATGAGAATTTATACACACACATATGCATATGCATGTATGTGTTGCTCAAGCAATATGGATCTTTGTGCAAAGCAAAAGTTTAGAATCAACCCTTCTCTCCCTTTTTTCCCTAAAGGAAGAAAGCAGGGGCAGAAGAGAAAGTTTTTATATCATCCATATAACTACCTGAGTTATCATTTTGCCTGGGCAGAACAATCCGTGTAAGACTAAAGGATGAAACAGGCCCTTCAAGATTTAATTAGTATCACATTGCCAGAAGTTGCTGCTAGTTGTTAAATGTTATGCACTTTCTTTCTCCGTGGACATTTTCTTTTCTACCACTGCTAATTGCTGTGATAAGTTTTCTCTAATGACACATCTGTGCCCTTCCCCTTACCCAACAGTGTGTAGGAAAGAAGGAAACCCATTGAAAACAGCTGAGAAATTGCACACTGAATGTTGATACTGTATCATAAATTACCGTCATTTCAATTCTCCTATGACCTCTGTGGTCTATTTTATGCAAAGAACAACGAACAAAAACATCTTCGATAAACTTCCTAAATGTCTCGTCCCAAATACGTAGAAATTTTATGATACTATTAAAGGATTGGAGAGGGTGGGGAAGGGCAAAAGAAAACTAATTTCCAGGAAATCTTTTTATAATAAGTCAATCTGGCAACTTAGCAAATAAATCTCTTTACTCAAATTTAAAAGGAATCTGAATTATGGCAAGTTCTGTTCTATGGGGAGAATATCAGAATGAACTGTCACAGCGTGCTTTTCTTGTACATATCTATGAATGTAAGGCAGCATAGACCTGAGCAAATTCAAATCTTTCCTGGCCCTTTTGTCTTCAGAACTTTTCCTAGGAATGATGTGTTTTCACTGACTATAGTGTTTGCTATTTGGCCATCTGCCTTCAGCTATGCAAGAACAGTCTTTAAAACTTGCCCACGAACTTCGTTTGTAGCCCTGTATCTGTGCCCTGCTACCCAAATGGAAGTGGAAAGACATACTAGAACAGTTTGGAAGGACTGAGGGTTGTCCGCAAAGGAATAGATTGCAAGAATTGACTCTGGATCCACACCTGCTTCAAAGCAGAGTGACGTGGAATGTGGAGAGGGCCCAGCCCCAACCCTCTATCCTCAACTTAGTCTGTAATTTCAGAGGGCTCATTATGCCCAGGGAAGCCACAGTGCTAGAGCAAGAAGGGCAAGGAACTATGAATCTTAAATCTTTCTACTATTCACTCTCTGGCTGACCCTGCTGCATTGCTGAGGGATACCCTCTTCATCTACAAAAGAAATTAATATTATCTACCCTAACTAGGCAGTTGTAGGGTTCAAAATTTCTTATAGATGTGAATATGCTACCCATGGTACTCTCAGTGCACTAAACTGAACTTTTGAAATGCACAGATTTGCAAAGATTTCCTTATTGCTCAGAGACTTTGCTCAGAGAAATAAAAGTAGATAATAAATGCGTTGTATTCAGTAGCAATAAAGCAGGCCTTCAATAAAATTGCCTTTAATGCTGTAAAGCTATTCTGGGCTAACTCTATTCTAAAAAACTACAACCTACAAACACAAGAATTCATATAGGAAGGAAACAATCAACTCTGGACCCTAGCATACATATTACTTTTGAAATGTGAAAGGCCTGTGAAAATTCGAGCAGTGATTTATGGCACACAAGGGTTTTCAAAGTGTTCGGATTTCCAAGAACTCTGTCTCTCTAGATCTTAGACGTTACTCATTAATTACCAAGAAAATGACATTTCGCACCCCAGTAACTGCTCTGGAGATGTCTTTATTTGATGTGTGAAGAAGAAAAATGATCACTGACACAAGTTTCATCTGTCCATTTCCTTTCATGTAATGCAGTCCCTGAATGGGCATTGCAATGGCCAGAGGTGTCCTTTTGCAGTTTATTTATGCCCTGTAAAGAAGGTAATTTGGATAATGTGATACAAGTGTGGAGCAAAATGACAAAACTATCATATTTGTACGTTAATTGCCATAGTCTAAGGAGTAGGTATCAAGGCGTTTTATCTTTGTGAATTATAGGGCCAAGGTCTCCCCATGTGGCATTCCCTTTGTAGTGGGCTTGTTTATAAAGCCTAAGCTGTTTGTGTTTGCTGAGGGGAGGAGATGAATAAGTTATTAAAGCTGTATGGAAAAATCCTCACTCTAAGCAAAAAATAGCCTATTTATGGGACAATCGTAAAGGGCAAGGAATTTTTCATTCTGACCTTTAATGGTACAAGAAAAAAAAAATCAATGTAGGTAGTTTTTCATGGAGAAAAGTGTAGGTTTTCACTTTGGTGCCAATTTGGAGTTGTTTGCATCTTTTCTTATTAGATTGAGTTGAAGATAATGAGTTCTAGTTTTATCTTTGTGCCACGTTCTTTCCTACCTCCTCCGTTCCTTTTAATAGAGGGTGTTGCTCAATGGACATTGAGTTCTCCTTGGCAATGAAAACATAGTCCAAGTCTTTAGGGGGCACTGGGCCAAGGTTACCCAGGTCAGAGCATAATGCATCACTTTCTAATGGCAACAGAAACTGTTTTTTATTTGGAACCTAATCAGAAACCTGAGGTAGAGCTCACTAAATGTAATGGCTACACATTTCTCCCAGATCAAACTGAGTACTTTCAGGACCCTAGCTTAAATGTTTAGGTTGAGGAGAAAAATAGTCTGGGTGATATAAACTAGAAGATGCATTTGTTTATTGTTTTATGCATGTCTTCTTATTTCTAAAATGAATTATCCTTCAGCTTAGTAACAAAATACAAATAAATAAATTCACACCCACATAGCATTATGTTCTGCTAAATTAACCCGACCATTTCAAAGTAGTTCATTGTTATTGCTAGCGAGGTTGTGGGGAAAATGGCATGCTCATTCACTGCCATTGTAGCAGAAATTGGGACAGACATATATGATGCTCTTATACCCACTTCTAGAAATTTATCCTATAGAAGTAACTCAAATTGAGGCATAAAGCTATAAGCATTAAAATATTTATTGCTGTATTACTTATGACTGCAGAATTTAAATGAAGTTGTGAATTCAATGATAAGGGAAGACTTAAATCAATGTGGTAGGTTAACTGCATAGAATATTATAAAGTCATTAAAAATAATTATGAATACTATGTAACAGCATGGAAAACATTTATAATATACTATTAATTGAAAAAGCACAATGTAAAATGTTACTATGGTGCTATAATTACAGCAACATAAAATATTTGTGTGTTCAAAGGCTGAAAGAGGACATGGAAAAGTCATAAAAAATGTTTTATGGCAGTAAGATTAAATTAGTGCCTTTAAAATTATCAAAATGTTTTGGGTGAGAGGAAGAGATCTGAGTCAGCTAAATGAAACTTAAATGAAATCAAGCAGTTACTTGACCTGAAGAAATATACTATCTCTTTTACTTTTTAATGTTCCAGTTTTTGGAACAAGACTTACCTGCATTCAAAACCAGGCTCTATATGTCTAGGTAAGAAATATTGGCATAGTAATTTAACCTCAGTTTCTCATCTTAAAATGAAGATAGCAATGACTATCTCATAAAATGCTGTGAGGATTAATAATTTTATACAAGTTAAGAGCATGATACTTAGTAACTGCTCAATATTAGGTTAATTATTATTATAATTTCAATAGAGCTTGAATTTGGGGGAAACTTGGGACTAGGGTTACTGTAGAAAGCTGTTCAATTTCAAATTACAAAAGCTGCCTTATTTAGAGTGATGGGACACAGTTGGAAGTGGAGGGTAATTAAATGGAGTTATTTATAAAATGTCAGCAGTTTCCTAAACATTTGTAAACCCAAAATAGTGTTGATGGGCCAAAATAGTTAAGAAAAGTTTTATCAGGGTTAATTTAACCAAAAACACGATCTATGACAAGATAAACAAAAACGGAAATCTCTCTATACTCCATCTGGGAGTTGCTGAATAAAATTACAGATGCAAATTATGCTCACGGGATTGTGCACCAATCCACTCTGGTTTGACTTCTTACACTGCCTCTTCTTCCTCAAATCACCATTATGTGTGGCCTTTTGTGATGACATTGATTAACCTCATCTGAAAATGTAGGGCTGTGTTGATAGACGCAGAGTCACATTAGACATTTATGGTGAAAGCAATGGACAGCGTTGCAGAATTGAGTACCGGAAATGGTTCTTTCATAGCAATTTACAACCTGGTGCTTTCCAGGATTTCCTACCACCAGACAGGTAGTTTTTTTCTGAATTTGTAGGATACAATGCTTAGGTCTGTAGATGATTTGGATACATCGTGTCATTCATCCCGGTCTCCAAACAGTAGACCTCAAACAATTAGGCTTCTCATTTCTTTTGCTGGAGCAAGACACTACCTTATCTTGGGCTATTTCACTTAACAGAAATCTCAGTGAACAAGGTGTGTGTGTACGACCAATTATGTACATCTGTATACCATTTTTTCCCTCTCAGAATGGCCAACATCTAAAAAGTTTAATGACATACTCTGTTGGCAAAGCTATGAGGAAGTAGGTACTTATGTATTTCTGGTGTGAATATAAATTGATACAAGGTACATGGAGGGCATTTTGGCAATAACCATAAAAATTACAAATCCATATGCCCTTTCAGTCAGCAGTGTCATGATGGAGATTTATTCTACAAGGAAACTTGCAAAATAATGTGTATATGAAGTTATTCATTGTGACATCACTTACAGTACAAAAGATGCAGAAAAACAAACAAATGTCCATCAACACTATGCAGTTTGGTCAAAAAGAATGAGGGTACTCTCTATTAAGTAATAAAGAAATATTTCTAATATCTATTATCAAGTCAGAAAGGCAGGTAAAACAATACAGATAATGTGATATCCTTTGTACAAAAGGAGCAAAGAATTAAGTATTTGAGTTTGCTTACTTTTACATTAAAAACTCTGGAAAATATGTAAGAACCTAATAAAAAATTTATTACTTGGGGTGGCAGAGGCTGGGGCAGAACTAAATGGATGAAGGATGGGGTGGGAAAAAGAATAAGATGAGTGAATTAGTGTTTATAAGAATTTTTAATGACATTATTCAGAAAGCAAACTATATGTGTGGAACTAGAATTTATTTCCAAGTGATGTAACGGTCCGAGGAAAAGTATCAACAGCCCGGGTAACATGATGAGACCCAGTCTCCATAAAAAGTTTTAAAAAGTGCCAGGCATGGTGGCGCATGCCTGCGGTCCTAACTACTCAGGAGGGAGGTGGGAGGATCGCTTGAGGCCAGGAGGTTGAGACTGAAGTAAGCTGTGATCATGCTACTCTACTCCAGCCTGGGCAACAGAGTGAGATCCTGTCTCAAAAAAGGAAAAGAAAAGGCTAGGCACACTGGCTCATGCCTGTAAATGCCATCACTTTGGGAGGCCAAGGTGGGAGGATCCCTTGGAGCCAGGAGTTCAAGACCAGCCTGGCCAACATGGCGAAACCCCATCTCTACTAAAATACAAAACTTAGCCGGGTGTGGTAGCGGGCGCCTGTAGTCCCAGCTACTTGGGAGGACGAGGCATGACAATTGCTTGCTCTTGTGAGGTGAAAGTTGCAGTCAGCCGAGATTGCACCACCGCAATTGTTGCCCATCAGCCTGGGCAACAAAGTGAGACTCTGTCAAAAAAAAGAAAAAGAAAAGAGAAAAAGAAAAATCATCTATGCCACTATTCCTGGCTCATTTGTATGAGTTTAAGGATTCTTTCATTCCCTGTCTTTTCAGCAAGTCCTTATTAAGTATCTGTTGTATGCCATGCACTGTGATTGGTGCATGATATAAACCAGGAAATAACTAACCTTCCCTTTCAGGCTTCACAGCACACTCAGACACTGGATTCTATTCCCTAACCAAACCTGTCTTGGTCCCTGACCCAAGCTTCCCATCTGATGCTTTCTCTGTTAGGATATCAATCTCCCACCTACTTTGACTCACCCCATGAATCTCACTGATACATTGGACTGTGATCTACACCTACCACCCTCTCTGCTCCTTCTTGGGCAGACTCCACTTTAACTCTGACTCCTGGGACTCAATTGCAATCCTACTGTGCCCTGTCCTGAGTGCTCCCTCTCCAGAGAGCCCAGCTGGGTGGTCCCTTCTTCCCTACAGTCTCAGGTATGGACCATGAGCCCGCCCCTTGCATGCTCCCCTGGGGTCAGTGTCTGGCACAGACACGTTCCACCCCCTTTTCCTCCTCCATTCTCCTGCAATAGTTCATTTCTAGCCACTCACCAGAGGCCTCTCTCTGGGAGGCCCTGCAAGCAGGTATCTGGAAGCTGCTAGACTCCCCCTCTGTGATGTCCAGGAGCACCTGGAGAGAAGTTATCCAGAGAGGGGACGTCTGGATTTTGGAGGAAAATGCATACAGTGGGGCTCATTTCCAAAATCCTGAGGTCAGGCTACCAAATGAGGACTGGGAATGCTTGAGAGTCGCTTGTTGACAAGAAGGACACCACAGGTATCCAAACCGGCAGGAGCAACAAAGGCAACAAGAGCAGCAGCACAGGCTTTGGCTGCCTCCGCATCCCACAACCACGGATCACCCTGCGCTGCGGGTGTGGAGCCAGTTCTTCAGGGTGTCCTCCGCCTGCACAGTGAGACTCAAGGGTGATTGTCCCCATCTCTGGTAGCTCTTCTCCCCTAGGGTCCTCTCTGGCTTAACCAGGTAGGGATAGCTCATGCCTCCTCTGTCCTAAAGAAGGTAAGTGGTCCCCGCTCACTCACTCCCCTTCACAAAGGCTTTCCCCCCCACAGCCATGCCACAGTTCTGGGCTGGAGCCCTGCCAGTTACCACCCCCATATCCAGCCCTGGTACTACAGACCCGTGCCCAACTTCAACACGCATCCTCCTTTCTCCGTCATAGATTAGGGCCTTGGAATACCCTTCTCCAGGGCAGTGGGTGAAGTGTAGTCTATCACTCTGACTGAAATTCAGCTCCTTAAATGATTCTTGTTACAAAAGAAGCTGCAAAGTTTGTGGAGTTTCCTCCCTGTGGTCCAAAAATCTCAGGATTCCTTGAGTCCTCCTGCTCCCAACCCTCCCCAGTACAGCCCTGCCTCTTAGGCCACTTGCCAGGCTCCTTCTTCCTGGAAATTTTATTCCCAGCAGTGAGTTCAGGATGCAACCCAAGCACCACCTTCAAAAGACACACATCCAACACCATAGGGGCCTGGCCTGCAGGATCCAAGAGTCTCTGGCCCTGGCATAGCATCAGGGCAAATTGCCAGGGATGTCTCAGCCCAAGACAGACATGCACTGTCAAGCCCTCTTAGTTTAGGGGCCAGCACGGTGAGGACCTGGGAGAGATTGAGTGGCGTCACCAGGAAGTTTCCATGTGAGGAGCCCAGCAAAGTCTCAGCTGAGGAGGGACATGGGAAGGGTCTCAGGCACAGCCTGGGGAAGGGCCCAAAACATACCACGACAAGGGCTCCAAATGTTACAGAATGAGGGGTCTGGGGGCTGTGCCTGAGAAGGAGACAAAAACAATGTTTAATGCACTCAGCTGGTATTCACTTTTGGGCTCACTGGACTTCCATGCACTGTGGATCCACCCGAATTCCACACTCCTGAGGCATTGCGGATATACTATGCTAAAATAAGGTAGCTAGGAATTATCAAACTACATATCACAGGCATCTTCTCTAGTCAAGTGCATGCTCCATTGTCCCACCAGACTTCACTCACAAAACACAAAGATAAAGTTAATGAGAAGTTCAAGATAGTGAGAGAAAAGCTTTAAACCAAGTTGAGGGCCCTTCTGAGTACAAAGCCCTGTGCTTTGGTATCAGGTCAAATACCAATGAAGCCAGCCCTGCCTTCATAAACTCTAGTGCATTACTGCCAACTTTCAAGAAGTTGATGTTTGAAAAGAGTACATCTTGACAGAAACAGAAGTTTGATTTTCCACAGATTTCTTAATCATCAGTTTTCACTCACAGCAAAAACATGCCCATACCCTTTCATACTAGTTGTTCCTATTTACTATGATCCACTCAAGTGTGCCACCTGTGATCAAAGAGAATAAATAAGTGGTTTTTGTGGTACTGTACATGGTATTTTTTCAAATGCAATAAGATCCATTTGTTAGTTGCTTAAGAAAAAAAAATGTTTTAAATCAGAAATTTTTATTTAATTATATTGTTTTATTTTTAGAGATAGGGTCTTGCTCTATTGCCCAGGCTGGAGTACAGTGGCATAATCATAGCTCATTGCAGCCTCCAACTCCTGGGCTCAAGTGATCTTCACACCTGAGCCTCCTGAGTAGCTGTGGCTACAGGAGCAAGCCACAACATGTGTTGTATTATTAAAATACATAAATACTATATACTTTATTTTGAACTTAGTGTATATAAGTCTACATTCATTGGCAATCATTAGATGTACAGCTACGTTCTTTCTTTTCTTTGTGCATCGAAACTCTGATTAGAGTTCCAGATCTGACTTGCATAAATCACATCTCTGTTGCATAATCTATGATTTCCAGCTCGGGTTTCTTTAAAGTGATGCAAGACACTTTAGAGAATCTGTTTGTGAACACTTATATATAATATTAGTGCAGTCAAAGTTCAAATCCTTCTAGTTTTATAATCCCCTTCCCAAACTTTTATAGTTGTCCGCACATAATCCAACAAAATACTTTTATTATTGTGACTAGCCTTTATAGAGTCTTCCAAAGCATTCAATTATATTTTCAAAGGAATAATAACCTTTTTAAACTCACATTTCATTGACTTATTTAACATTTAATTAAGTTCCTAATTACATAAGTACAATTGGCATAAATATAAATATTTAATCAAATTACATAATTTGCTAAGTACAGTTGCCAAATAAAGTTTAAGAACCAAGAGAAGTGACTTTGGTAAGAATGTGACTTCAGTGTCAGGAATAGATTTTGGCAGGCTCGTAGAGAGCAGTTGAATAGGGCTGGGCATGGTGGCTCATACCAGTAATCCCAGCACTTTGGGAGGCTGAGGCAGGCGAATCGCTTGAGCCCAGAAGTTTGAGACCAGCCTGGGCAGCATGACAAAACCCCGTGTCTACAAAAAATTTTAAAAAGAGCTGGGGTGGTGATGTTTGCCCGTAGTCCCAGCTACTTAGGAGGCTGAGGCAGGAGAATCACTTGAGCCCTGGAGGTGGAGGCTGCAGTGAGCCATGATTGGGTCACTGAACTCCAGCCCCAGTGGTAGAACAAGACCCTATCTCAAAGAAACAAAAACGAGAGATTAGCTGAATAGCAATGACCACTAAGTATCAAGTGGACATCATGTCTTACTCAGACAATGAAAGTCATCATTTTATTTGGACATGTGGCTCAGGAAAAACTGGTTTCAAATACGTAGTCCTATTTCAAAGGGCTACCCTCAAAGGATTCCATTTTCTTAAGAAGTTTCTTTATACAAAGCTCAAAAGAAATAAAAAAGTCTCCATTTTTAATCACTGTCTTTTCAGATGTCATTTTCTCTTTAAGGCTTTCCCCTCCCTGCCCATGTGGAGTTAGTCACTCTCCAGGCTCTGTCCTCTTACCCAGCCTGACACAGCCTTCATCATGCAGTATTGAATTATTAGCTTTTCTGTCTCACTCTCTACTTATAAGACACCCCATAAACATCCCTGGACACATCTGGTGCCACAGTGTACTTGTGCTCTGAGATTCTCCTTTCTTAGTTGTAAAACTTTACTCTGTCAAGTAATTTCATTATATTATCTGTCATTCTTTGAATTGAATCTTTATGCTATCCCTGAATAAGAGTAAAATCTGTCGATGTATGCACAGAAAGTCCTCAAATAATGTCATTTTGTTTAGCTTCATTTTGTTATAACATTGATGAGGGGGAAAAAAAATGGATTCCCTTGGAATTCAGAAAAAAAATTTCACGTAGTCAGGGCCACTGTCTACATGGAGTCTGTGTGTCCTTCCCATGTCCGTGTGGAGTCTGTGTGTCCTTCCCATGTCCGCATGGAGTCTGTGTGTCCTTCCCTTGTCCGCGTGGAGTCTGCGTGTCCTTCCCATGTCTGCGTGGAGTCTGTGTGTCCTTCCCATGTCCGTGTGGAGTCTGTGTGTCCTTCCCATGTCCACATGGGTGCTTTCCATGTACTCTGGTTTCCTCCCACATCCCAAAAGATATGCAAATTAGATTCATTGGCTACATAGTCCCTGCCTGAGTGTGATTTTGTGTGTGAGCATGTCCTGTCCAGAGTCGCTCCTGTCTGTGGTCCTGAGCTGCAGGGATACGTTCTGGCTACCTGAGACCCTGAACTAAAATAACTGAGTAAATAATTATCTTACTTGTTTTCATTAAATCTTTCTGAAATATGTATATACTCACACGTATTTCAATGTTTAAGATTAGAAGTGTTTTGGGTCTTTATTTACAAATTTGATGATGCATGTGTGACGAGAAATACACTATATGAGCTTAACTTGTTTATATCAATTAGCCTATGGTAAAATTGATTTCCTTATACATAATTTCCCTCAAAGTCACAGTTTCTGAGAACCTATTGATGACATTAAGTGAGGACTTACTATACAGTGCTTGGAATAGCGCTGGCACAGGGAAAGTTAAGTTTCTATTAAAATCTTTTCACCTGTATATAAACTTTCATCTTAAATGTCGTTTTGGATATATTCTAACTTCCAATCAACTTTTTCATATCTTTAGAGATTGAGCTATAAGCATAAATTTAATTGTTAACTTGCTGTTACTCTAAGGACTTAACAGTTATCATTGTCACTTATTATTACAATAGCCACTGCAAAACTTTTCATTTCATTGATCATTTCAATGATCACTTTTACATTTGAAGAAAATTAGAACACTTTAATTTCAGTACCAATGTTATGATAAGAGCTAACAAATTGTAACTTTTGCTGTGACCCTAATCTAGAAGTATTTGTCTCACTAATTACAGGAGTGATTTCCATCACTCCACAGAATTATGCTGTAGGCACACTTTTTTTTACATTATACTGCATTATGGCTCAGGGCACACCTCATCTTCATATACATTCTTCATAAACTAAACTTGGAACTACCCTCCAACCTGTGTTTGCACCTTACCCGGGCCAATTCTTAATTCTCCTAGTATTACCCTCTGATTTGATTTACTCATTCATCTTGACGACATTTTGGGTTCCCCTGCCTGAAAACACTTCCCTGAAACACCTTCGTGGTTTATTTTCCAAATTGATCCAGCTGATGATAAAAGTTCAACCACTAGAATTCCCTGTATGAGCAAAATTTACATCACAGTCCATAAGCTGTACAATCACCACGGCGGGCTTTGGTGCAGCGTCTACTGTGGCTACAGCCATACAACTCCCATCCTTCCAGGTGAAATCCAGAAATCCTGAAGTTTGTTTGGTTTGTTTCTTTGTTGTTGGTTGGTTTCTTTTACTTTTCAAAGTCATTATTACCTGCGAGAACTCCTAGGTGGTTTTTTTTTTAAGTCTTATCATCTGACATTGACGTTAGCGAAGAAGACAGTGCTTCATAAACAAGATGTCAGGGTGAAGGGAGACAGGGATGACTGTGTCATGGGTTAAGAAAATGAGAAGGAAGACACTGGAGTTCAGAAGGAGAGCATGTTCCTAAGACAGTAGGAAATAGCCACCAACACATTTTGTGTGGTTCAGAATTTTACCACTGATCAGTGGTAGTTTAACATTTAAGTTAATCACAGTCTCCATATTTTCAAACCCAAAATATGAGGATCAATGTCAGTCATGTAGAGAAATAAAATATTTGAATCATGATTGGTCTAGAAAATCTGCAGGCCATACATTGAGACCATATAACTAACTTAACTCTGTAGGACAAAATGAACACTGGATAGAAAAGAGTTAATTCCTAATTTGCATATTGATGGCAACCTTCTTGCTTTTGTCTGTCTTGATTCACAATTATTTGAGTTACTGTTATTGCCTAGAGCAAGTAAAACATTTCCATAGCATTAACAGGCTGATGATGCACATATGAGTATGTGCACATATGAGATTCTTCCAAGTGTCATAGGTTTCATGCATGCAAATATGTTTTAAGACCCTTGCTTTGACACAGGTAGAAGAAATGTATGCCCTGATACATAACATGGTAAGATTGTGGACCTAGAGTCAACTAATCAATTACTGAAGTGGAGGATATGATAGGTGTGGTGGCAGGGAGGAGACGGGGGGACAGGAATGAACCTTATTTTTTTCTCAGTATTTGTATGAGAAGTAACACTGAAGCTCCCCTTCTGCCTGAATGGCCTAATGGCAATAGTTCTATTATAGGTTCTTTGAACCTCATACCAATATTATCTTTCTTGAATATCTATACTCTTCTTAGATATTTTTATTCCTCCTCTACCAGCAAAACTCAAAACATTTTTGTCGTTCTTATCACATTAGTTATTTGAGTTGTGCATTCATGAGTATGTAGGAGAAGATACTGTTGGACCAACCACCTACATGGTGAAAGTTAAACTAAATTTCCCATTGTCTCAGAGAAATAAGGTGACCAACTCCTCTATTTGATAGGGACTGAAAGGCTTTCTGGAACATAAGACTTTCAGTGCTATACCCAGAAAAGTCCTGGGCAAATAGGACTTAACTAGTTCACTTACATGAAAAGTTTAAACAGGACATTAAATCAAAGTGGCAGGTAAACAGATCCTCTTACCTAAATCCCACGAAATGACAAAAAGGGTATTGAAAAATGATAAAATAAATTTGTGACTATTCAGGAAAACAAGAAAAAGGGGAAGGAATTCCTGAAAGATAGCTAAGGCAGGTATAAAAAGAAACAAAAACAACTTAGAGTGTTTAAAATCAGCTTAGAGGGGGGAAAAAAAACCATGAAGGTAGGAGAGGCTTGAGGGCAATTTTAACCCAAAATAAATGGAGACAAGAAAGCAGAGAAAGTTCCAAGGCAGTCATTAGGGTAAATAGTTGGAGATGTACACTCACAAGACTAAGTCATTTTTCTCCTTAATACCTTTGATAATTTATATTAAACATTGAGTAGCAGTCATTTGTAGCAACAACCTACAGCAATAAATATGGATAGTGCAGCCAGAGAGGGAGCTGCGCTCTAAGAAGCAACTGAAGGAAAACTCAGGTCCTATAGATAAAGTACTCAAAATCAAGCTCAAAATAATTACAAATATATATATGTGTATGTATCTACAAAAAATATCTACATACACATACCTATGTCTATATATCCATTTACATACATACATGCATACATGCCATGAAGCAAAAATATTACTTAATAGAGAAACACTAGAAGCATTCCCACAAAGGTCAGGGACAAGGGAAGGATCCATGCTAACTCCATGGTTATTTAACATCGTATTAGAGTTATTAATCAATGCAACTAGAGAAAAAATAGTTTGAGCCATGAAAGGAAATATATTATCTATATTTGCAGGTGACATAATACACCTGGAAAACCCTAGATAACTGATGTAAAACTAGTTCAAACAATAAAAGCAAAATATTAAATTAATATCAAAAACCAATAGTATACACATACACAAATAATATCTAAATCGAGCTAGTGGACGCTCAATTTACTAATAGCAACAAAATGAACTTAAAAAATAAACCACAAAAAACCTTAGAAATAAACTCAACAAATCATGTTCAAAATCTATATGAACTATGAAATGCTTCCTCCTCACGTTGTTTTATTTTGGACAGTTCAACATCTTCAAGATATAAGTTCTCCCTGAGTTAAAATATCAAAGAACTTTTTTCTTGTGCTGAACAACTTTATAATTGAGTTCATATCGAATAATAAATATGCAAGAAAACAATTGGGAAAATGCTGGGAAGAAAAAGAGCTATGAAAGGGACCTAGCCCTACCAGATATTAAAATGTCACAAAGCCACAGTAATTAAAAGCATGTAATGATACACAGAGAGATAACCAGACCAATGGAATAAAAAAGAAAGTCTAAAAGTAGAATCAGCATTTTATGGAAATCTAGTGTATGATGAAAGTGAGATTTTGTAACACCGGGGCTTTTTAAAAATGGTGTTGGGGCTAGGTACAGTGGCTTATGCCTGTAATCCCAGCACTTTGGAAGACCAAAGAGGAGGATTGCTTGAAGCCAGGAGTTTGAGACCAGCCTAGGTAACAAAGTGAGACCCCAGTGTCTATAAAAATTAAAAAGAAGAAAATTAGTTAGCCAGATGTGGTGGTATGCACCTGTAGTCACAGCTACCTGAAAGGCTGAGGCAGGAGCATTTCTTGAGCCCAGGAGTTCAAGGATGCAGGCAGCTATGATCATACTCCTGCACTCAATCCTGGACAATAGAGCGAGATCCTATCTCTAAGAAAACAAAAATACAGGGTGGGGACAATAGGATAACTATTTGAAAAAGATAGAATTAAATCCATTCATCACATCATATGCAAGATTAGAATCCAAATAGTTCAAAGATCTGAATGTTTAAAAAACAAAACAACTATATAAGTAATAGAAGAAAACATAAATGGATTCCTCCATGGGTTTGGTATAGGAAAAGACGTTCTATGATTCTAAGTGCAGATGCAATGAAAGATGACAAATTTAACTACATAATTTTTTCACTTATGGCAAAAAAAAACTCACTACAAGCAAAATCAAAAATACAATGACAAATTTAGAGGAAATAATTGAAACATATAAACAAATAATACCCTTAATATATAAAAATTAAGAGGAAATAGATTTTAAAATTATGTAAACATAGACAAAAGACATATACAGATACATTTAAAATGACTTTTAAACATATGAAAAGATATTCAATTTCACTCATAATAGAGAAATTCAAATTCAAAGTATACTCAGATACCATTTCTCACCTAAGAGACTGGCAAAAATTAAACATATTGGCAATGTATTCTATTGGAGAAGCTATAAACATGAACTTTCATACATTAATTGTTGATAGAAATAAAAAATTGCACAATTTCTATGGAGAGAATTTGACAATATCTGCAAAACTACATACACATTTATCTTTTAACTCAGCAATTCTACTTTTTGGAATTTGCTCTGAAGAAACACTTCAAACAATATGAAAATACATATGCACATGGCTGTTCATCACAGCATTATTTGTAATTGCAAAACATTGGAACATACCTAAATACCTAAACATGGGTTGAATAAACCATGGTTTCTATACACATTGATATACTATGTAGCTACAAAAAAAAAAAAAAAAATGAGAAAAATCTCTACAAATTGACATGGAGCGTTTTCTTGGCTATATCGTTAGATTAAAAAAAAAAAGCAAAGTGGGAAAAAAATTAGGGAAGGGAAATAGAAAAAAATTATAAATCTACTTAGTTTTTGCAGGAAGGCAACATAGGGAGATTAAACAAAAAAAATAAATGAAATTGACTACTTACAGGAATTATTGTTTTGAGGTAAATTGTGTTCCCTCAACACTCATATATTAAAGTCTTAACAGTTACTACCTTGAAATGTGACCTTATATGGAGATAGGGTCATTAAAGATGTAATCAATTTTAAAATGAGGTCATTAGAAAGGGACCAAATTCATTATGACTTGTGTCCTCATGAAAAGGGGAAACATGAACACAGAGACACACGAAGAAGGAAGGTGACTGGAAAAGACAGGGAGACGATGGCCATCTACTAGCCAAGAAGAAAGGCCTAAAACAGATCCTTTTCTCACAGCCCTAAGAAAAAACCAACCCCACAGACACCTTTAGTTTGGACGTCTAGCCCCCGAAAAGTGTGAAACAATAAATTTCTGTTGTTGAAGCCACTTAATTTTTGGTACTTTGTTATAGCAGCCCTAGAAAACTAATACAATGGTGGTGGTGATGGTAGGGAGGAAAGGATGTGTTCTGGGTTATCTATTAGTGTTTAACAAATCATCCCAAAACTGGTACAGTAATTCAACAACTATGTGATTTGATGAGTCATGAATTCTGGCAGGGCATAGTGGGCAACAGCTCTTCACTGCTCCACAGTATCTGAAGCCTCAGCTGGGGTGGCTTGAATAGCTAGAGGGCTGGGACAACTGGGCAGTATACCTGAGTCAAGTGACATCTCCTGGAGTGGGTGTGTTCAAGATGGCTTCTTCACTCACATATCTGGCACCTGGAAGTGGATAGCAGGAACAGCTGGCAGCATTGTTTTCTGTTTACATTATTAGTTTGGTCTCCCTCACAATATGAAGGTCTCAAGGAAGTTAAGGTTATTACATGTGGCTTAGATAATAAGGCTGAGGGCTTATTACGTAGTGAGGGCTGCTCCCCAAATATACATTCTAACGGGCAGGAAACAGAATATCAAAACTGACACAACATCATTTCTACCACATTTACTGGTCAAAGCAGTCATAGGGCCAATCCAGATTCCAGAGGGTAGAGACATAGACCCTGCCTCTTGATGAGACAATAGCAAAGTTGCATTGCAGAAGACCATGCGGAGGGAAAATGTTGTGATCATCTTTGGAAAACATAATAAGCTGTAATGTGGAGGAGACAGTAGAAGAAGTTACATTTCTGTGAATATACCTTTTATAAACAATTTTGATTTTGAGAGGCATTTTAGTGTTCTAGAACAGGTGTCAGCAAACAATGGCCTGCAGACAAAATGCAGCCTGCTGCCTGTTTGTGTAAATAAGGTTTTACTGGTTTATTGGTAAACCTGCAGAGCTGGGTAGTAGAATAGAGACTGCATGGTCCACAAAGTCTAAAATATTCACCATCTGAAAATCAACAGAAAAAAAAATTTGTTGGTCCCTGTTCTAGAAAGTAAAAATTAATTAATTAATTAAATCCTCAGAGTTAGGGAGTAAAAAACCTAAAACTGAATACAAATAGTATCAAATGAACCTATCTGCAATTCAAATGAATAATGTAATTGCATTGAAAGGGCCACAAAAGAATTCATTAAAGTACCCATTGAAATAAAGAATATGACTGTATACCTTCGGTCTAGGAAGAAAAGAACATTGCAAACAAATCCTGGACTCTTGCGTAGTTTTGTTATTTTGTAATGATGTTGGTGTAAACATTTTGAAACCAATTTATGTGTATTGTAGAATTAAGCAAATAAATAAATGGTTAAGTATTGATGCTGTTGAAAGTGCTGGGTCACTGCAGAAGAAGGAGACAACAAGGTGAAAGGGAGTGAGGCAAAAAAAAGAGCCTGACAGAGTTGGGCTAATGCTGTAGGTATCCATTGAAATCTATTTCTATATCTCCTAATTCTCTTTGCTGAAAGGCCTAGAATCAATGACGCTTGGCACCTCAGTATCAATAAGCCTATTTGGTGCCCCACATATTAGTTTCTAAATGCTACTTTCCATTAAAGGGACCAAAGGCTTTTTGAAGAAAAGGCAAATTCCAGAACTAAAGTAGAGAAGTAATAAAACGAGTTTGAAACATCTTCTTGTACCAGAAAGTAAGGAAGTAGTTAAAAAATAAATAAATAAAAGTAATTGAGCATGTCAAAAAGACACAGGTGAGTACTCTTCAAAACTATCATTATCAAAAAGAAAGAAAGTCTGAGAAACTGTCACAGACCAAAAGAGGCTAGGAGTCACGACAGCTAAACATAATGTGGTATTCTGAATGGGATGTTGGAACAGAAAAAGGACATTAGGAAAAACCAGTGAAATTTGGATAACGTGTGGAGTTTAGTTAATAATAGTTACATGCCCATGTTGTTTCCTTAGTTATTACAAATGGGCCATAGTTAGATGTCAATAATAGGGAGAAATGTGTGCAGGGTATGCAGGAATTCTCCATGTCATCTTTACAACTTCTATGTAAAATTATTCTAAAATTAAAAATGTTTTTAAATGTACTTCCAAAAGAAAAAAAAAGAAAAAAACAGAGCTAGCTTGAAGATGCTCCCACTGGACAAATCTAGAACAATTAAGCAGTAATGGGTTATGATGCAATGAATAAGGTATGAATTCATGAGTTCATACTGATAATAAATAAATATTCTTAGTGGCAAAGGAGGGGACGTTCCTTCCAGCAGAATTCCAACTGATAAGTATGTATGGAGCGTGAGTTGGAAAAATCACTATTTCTAACCGTTAGTGTTAGAACTGGTTTAGGCAAGAAGCATCAGTGGGTGCCAAATCTGCCGGAGTTGGAGTCTGATGATTTTCATTGCCTTAAGTGTCTCCCTCAAGATTTCTTGTTATATTTAAGAATGAAAAAAAAATGTTAATTTCACAATGGAAAAACAAAAAATATCTTAAGCTTGGTGATCAAAATTAACATCTATGATGAGGGACAGATGGATATGATGTACATCCAGACATGGTGCCCTGTTAAGGACACATAAACTATTGTAGTATTCTAATTAGGGACACAGACTTGAAATCTAAGCATGAGGAAATACCAACCAACCAGCAAACAAACAGAAAAACCCAATGGAAAAAATTATACAAAATATTTTTTCTACCCAATCAAAACAAGTGGCCTATATTCTTAAAATATATCAAAGTCACGAAAGCTAAAACAAAACAAAAGCTAAAGAATTGTTCTTGATAAAGAAGATGAAAGAGACTTAGCCGTTGAGTATAGTGGTAGATCCTGGGCTGAAAGAACAAAAATACTATAAAAGACATTATTGGGACAATTTATGAAAATGGGAATCTGGACTGTAAATTAGATAAAAATATTGTACCAATGTCAAATGTCCTGAATATAACTACACTATGGGGACATAAGAGAATATCCCTGTTTTTAAGAAAAACACACTGAAGAAATACTGAAGGTTAAACGATTATTAGGCATGTGCCGCACTTTCCAATGATACAGAAAAAAAAAATGATATGAGTGTGTGAAAGAGAGAAACATTTATAAAGCGAATCTAGCATATTAGGTGAATCTGGGTAAACGGCCTTAGGGAGTTCTCTGTACTATTCTTGTAACCTTTCTTTAGGTTTGAAATAACTTTATTTTAAAGTGGAAAGGTAAATAACATTTTTTTAAAATGTGTATATGAACATACATACCACAAAGTAGGAATTCAACAAATGTTCATTTTTTGTTTCCTGTTTAATTTGATTAATTGAAAATCATTGTAAAACATGACTGTATTCGAGGGAAAAGAAAACTGCCAAAATTCTCTACATTCAGAAGGTAAGGAGAATGAACACTTGATATCCCAGTTTCTCCCCAAAGAAAGGAATATAAATATTTGAGGATTTGGTGCATAAACTGTGCTTACATTGGCTTCTTTTACTTGGTAGCTACCAGCTTCAAAATCTTTGGAAGGAGATATAACAAGGAAGCTTGTGGTTTCTTAAATAAATTAACTGAATAAATGGATTACTTAAAAAATGCATAGATTGATGGGTCAGTGGAACTAAACGTTGTTTTAGAAGAACCTATGACATTAATCCAAAAGAATACTCAATCTACTTTAGTACTCAGCTTCCTTTTACAGGCTATGAAATACCAGGAAGAGGCTGTGGGTAAATGGATTAGAGAACCTTCCTTTCCCTGCTGAAATCTGGGGGAGTTTTACAATATTATTCCCTTTAAGTACACCAGTTTATTTGAACTCAGATTAGAAGACAAAACAAATCTACTTCCATTTGACAAGTGGAACAGGATTTGCGACGCAAAATCAACCAGAGAAAGAACTCAGCTGAGACAAAGGTTTACAACTGGGTTGATATGGATCATATATTCTAGATGTGTGAGTCTAATAATCCCTCCACACCAAATTATTCTTCCAGAACATCCTTAAGTGCAAATCAACCTAATTTTGTGTTTTTTGTTCCTGTACAAATTAATGAGAATCCTTAACCCTAAGCAAGGCATGACAACAATTAAACTCATGATTGAGAAAACACAAAAACTTTATATTTTACCCATAAACATTAAATGCCAGGCTCTCAGTCTTCCTTGCCACATCCATGGTCACTGTTCCTAGGTTTTACGTCTCCTTGAAAGCTATAGCCCTGAAATTCTATTTCAATATTCTTATTTTGCATACACTGTGTCAGTAAACATCACCTAAGAACCACACAAAGCATGGTTAAATTTTGTACAGCTTTATTTTTATTCAGACTGATACATTCAAGTAGGATCTACATCTCCACTGATACAGAACTACTCCCAACCACCATCTTCTTGCACTTGGTCTAATATAACAATCTCCAAACTGATCTCGTTTCCATGCTTCCCCATCTATATTCCATGCCTCATTTGGTAGCAAGGGTAATTGTTTTGAAATATAAATCATGTTTTTCCATAAAACCCACTAGTGGCTTCTTATGCAAAGAAAATCCAAACTTATGATATTCCTTTGAAGACCTAGAAACCCTGGTCTCTTCATGTCTCCCCAATTTCTTCTCCTAAAACCCCATCCCTCCCTCATGATTATCTAGTCATACTGTCATTTCTTCAAGCACGCCCAGCTTGTTCTGACCCAGGGCCTCTGCACTAGCTGCTCCTCCCACCTAGAATGCTACTCTGCTTTGAATGGCTGTCTCATACTCATCACTTAGTGCCTATTTTGAATATCACAACACAGAGAGATTTTCTTTGAACACACCATATAAAGTAGATCCTCATTTAGTCAAGCTCTTTCTAATACTCCTAGTTGTGATTACTTCAAAACTCATTACTATCTAAAATTATATATTTGTTTACTTGTTAATTTATTTTCTTTCCCTCATTCACTAGAATGTCAGCTACATGAGCAGGAATCTCAGGTTTATGGTTACCATTGTATTCCCAGTATTTAGAATTGTAAGCATTCAGTTAATAGATGCTGAAAGAACATAGAATTGAATAAATAATCTCAAGTAAAGCAATGATCTACTAATGTCCTTTGTAGGATTATGACTTACTAAAAGTATTCTGGGTTTTTAATTCTCAAGATCACACACACATTCACTATTCAAACAAATACATGAATTCAACAAAGTTGCCAGATACAAAAGCAGCATACAAAAATTTGTTGCATTTCTATACACTAACAATGAACAATCTGAAAAAGAAATTGAGAAAACAATCCCATGTATAATAGAATTAAAAATAATAAAATATTTAGTAGCAAACTTAACCAAGGAGGTTAAAAACATTAAAGAAGATACAAATAAATGGAAAAACATCCTATGTTCACAGATTAGAAGACTAGCATTGTTAAGATGACCATATTACTCAAAATGAACTACAGATTTAATACAATCTCTATTAAAATTTCCATGATATTTTTTGCAGAAATAGAAAAAAAAAAATCCTAAAATCTCATGGGACCCTCAGTAGACAAAATAATCTTTGAAAGAGAAGAACAAAGTTGGAGCCCTCACACTTCCTAATTTTAAAACCTATTACAAAGCTGCTATAATCAAAACAGTATGGTACTAGCATAAAGACAGACATATAGACCAAGAAAGAGACTAGAGATCTCACGAACATGTCATCAGGTGTATGGTCAGATGATCTTTAAAAAGGGTACCAAGATGACACAATGTGGAAAGGACTGTCTCTTTAATAAATAATCTGGGAAAACTGAATTTCTACATGCAAAAGACTACTTTGGACCCATACCTTACACTATATACAAAAATTGACTCAAAATGAATTAAGAACTAAACACAAGACCTGAAACTATAATACTTATAGAGGAAAACATAGGGGAAAAGCTTCATGACATTGGATTTAACAATGATTTCTTGGATATGACACCACAGTATGGGCAACAAAAGCAAAATGGACAAACAGGATTGCATCAAACTTAAAAACTTCTGCCCATCAAAGGAAACAATTAACAAAGTAAAAAGGCAACTTACTAAATGGGAGAAAATATTTGCAAATCACATATCTAATAAGGGATTAACATCCAGAATATAACTTGAAACTCAAAAACAACAACAAAAAATCTGATTTGAAAATGGGCAAGAAATTCGAATGGACAATTCTCCAAATAAGATATATAAACAGCCAAAAAACATGAAAAGATATCTGACATCACTCATCACCAGAGAAATATATGTCAACACAACAAAGATATCACCTCACACTTGTTAGAATGGTAATTATCAAAAAGACAAAAGGTAACTGTTGGCAAGGATGTGGAGAAAAGGAAATTCTTGTAGCTTGTGGGTGAATGCAAACTAGTGCAGCTGAGCTGCTATGTTAACAGTATGGAGGTTCCTCAGAAAACTGGGAGTAGAATTGCAGGATTAACCATAAGATACAGCAATCCAACTTCTGGCGATACATCCAAAAGAATTGAAAGCAGGATCTGAAACAAATATTTGCACACCCATGTTCATAGCAGCACTATGCACATTAGCCAAGAGGTTGAAGCAACCCAAATGTTCATTGAGGGATAAATGAATAAACAAATTGTGGTCTAACCATACAATGGAATAGCATTCAGCCTTTAAAAAGAAGGCTATCTTGTCACATACTAAAACAGGATGAACCTTGAGAACATTATGCTAACATAAAAGAGTCACAAAAAGGCAAATATTGTGTGATTCCGTTTATATTAAGTAGTCAGATCCATAGAACCAGAAGATAAAATGGTGATGGCCAGGGCCTAGGGAAAGGCGGAATTTCATTGGGTATAGAGCTTCAGTTTGACAAGATGAAATAATTTTACAGGTCTGTTGTACAACAATGTACATACAGTTAACCTCACTGAACACTTAAAAATGGTTAAGATGGTAAACTTTATGTCATGTTGTCATGTGTTTTTTACTGCAATTAAACATTTTTTAAATTCTGGTTTCTAGAAACTTATCTTCATTGACCTGAGCTGGGCCTACACTTGCCTAGATATTTCTCTACCATTTCTCACAAGCTTGTGATCACTTTCAGTTCTGCCCTACTTCCTCCCCTCAGTTTTCAACTTCCTTATTCCCAGAATATAGGTAGATTGGCTAAGTTTGTAGAACCTATTTCTTGATTTAGCCTAAAGTGGCTGAACTATAGGTCTTCTTTTGGGTTTCCATATTCTCTTGAACATTTGAGTTTTGCCTTGAGTTTTTCCTTTGTTACTGAATGTTTAACCATTTGTTTCCTCATTTTCTTTTATCCTTTTTAAAAAAGTACACCTTACTTTGCATGTAATTACACAATAGACGTTTTTATATTTAATTTTTTTTTTTTTTTTTTTTTTTTTTTTTTTTTTTTTTGAGGCAGAGTCTCGCTCTGTCGCCCAGGCTGGAGTGCAGTGGCCAGATCTCGGCTCACTGCAAGCTCCGACTCCCGGGTTTACGCCATTCTCCTGCCTCAGCCTCCCGAGTAGCTGGGACTACAGGCGCCCGCCACCGCGCCCAGCTAGTTTTTTGTATTTTTTAGTAGAGACGGGGTTTCACTGTGTTAGCCAGGATGGTCTCGATCTCCTGACCTCGTGATCCGCCCGTCTCGGCCTCCCAAAGTGCTGGGATTACAGGCTTGAGCCACCGCGCCATACCATACAGAAAATAATATACCACTCTGGGTGTGCTCTTGTGAATTTAAACTGTGACACTGATGGCTACAATTTTTGAGGCCCATACTGAGACAGTATATTATATTCCATCAGATGACTCTATTCCCATTGCATTCTAGAAAATGGTGCCCTTTGGAATTACTTATTTTCTGTAGGATACTCTGGATTAAGCAGAAGTGGTTATATTTTTACAGTAAGCAATAGGTAGCCATAAGACTTTCTTAAGCTGAAAAAAAATTGGTGAACTTGAGGTTAGCAAATCAGAAAGGATTACATTTCATCGTGTAGAACAGAAAGTGTGTGGTAATGATGGCTTAGAAACATATGGATTTACTTTTCTCACATATAAAAGAAATCTGAAAGTAGGTACTCCAGGGGCTATCATCAGGGATCCAAGTTCTGTTTCTCTTTCTGCTGTACCCTCCTTGGCACTGGTGTCTATCCTAAAGGTTTCCTCATGTTTCAAGATAACTGCTGAAACTCCAGCTACCAGGACTTCATGCCAGGCAACTGAGAGAAAGAAAAAAACGGGTAAGAGCAAAAGGGCATGAACCTTTAAAGACATTTTGCAGCTTATATTTCATTGGTCAATGTGAGGAAATGTTGTTTTTCCCCATTGGGCACACTGCCCAGGAAGAGGGAGAAATGGATATTGGGTAAGCGGTTAGCTATCTC
Source organism: Chlorocebus sabaeus (assembly GCF_047675955.1). NCBI lineage: Eukaryota > Metazoa > Chordata > Mammalia > Primates > Cercopithecidae > Chlorocebus > Chlorocebus sabaeus. Next base: position 22,093,706 of record NC_132915.1, read on the forward strand.
TGCTCAGTTAGAAATAGTAAATGTAGCTGAATAAATGACAAAATACATTTACAATGATAGATTCATATCATTGATTTTTATAGGTAGACATACAAATGTTATTGATGCATCAGATAAAATTCAAGTATAGTATTATACATTCTCTGAATTATATACAAACATGTTTTGATTTGCAAATATTTAGAAAAGTGCATATTAAGAAAACTTTCAGAGCTAATTATTTTAAAAAGTCAAGCAATTTGAACATTTATTTAGATCTCTAAACCAGAGTCCCTCAATAAGATTAAAATAATTTAAAATTATCAGATAATAATATTTTGTTTCTTTTCTGATTTGCGAAAGACAAGAGCAATTTTATGATTGTTTGTTTTGAATCTATGAGTTCTCGGTTGCACAATTTTGATGCTACAGAAATCAATGATTACGGGGCATTTGTCCAAAGATCTAAGTCCACCCTCCTATAGGAGAAAAACTCAAATAATGTCCCTAGTTAAAACAAAAAATAAACATACACCTTGGAACTCACACATCCAAATGAAAGTCATCATTCAAAATAAACCTAGAAATCTGGACAGTTTCTTTCAATGATACAGTTATTATTTTAAAGGTTTTTGCAACTCTCTTCTGGAAATGGGGGTTGGGGCAGGGAGAAAAGGCAGGATTCCGATCGTCTTAGTAACTCTTTTGTGCACTTCATGAAATGTTTTGTTTCAAGGAGAATATTATCCAACTTGATCAATGATAGATCCATCAGATCTAGCTCCAAATGACTTTTTATTGTTTCCAATAAAGATTTGCTGCCACTGAGGTCACTGGCATAGACAAGTTAAAGAAAATCAATTCACCTTATCAGGCCTCATTTCTTCATCTGAAAAATTATGAGGAGGGATCAGATAGATAATCTCTAAGTTTCCTTTCAGAATGGTGTTCAGTGATTCTATAATTCCTTTTGCTAACCCTATGCTTTAGGTCCTGCACCTAGAAACTTTAGAATTTATTATTTTAAAGTCATAATCTATTTCAGTGAATATACATTATCAAAATTAACCATTAACATATCAACACACACACACATTTTTGTGTGTGTATATAAAATAAATAAATTCATGTTTACATTGAAAATATATGGGAAATAGAAAAGATCTACTAATCAAAACTCAAGTTGATTATGGGTTAATGTATGTTACTTCCCTGCTGGCTTCTCTGAAATTTATTGAGGTTGGTGCAAAAGTTTATAACTGCAATTACTTTTGCACCAACTTAAATAAACCTCTAAAGGAGGATGGGAGGTAGGGAAGGAAATTAACATTTATTAGAGGACAACTAAGAGTATGCAATTGCTAGTTACTTTTGTTATAAATCACCATAGTCTAAAAGACTCCTGAGTTAAAAGGCTTACTAGTTACCCCAAACAAAAGAAATTTTTTTTTTTTTTTGGAAAAGCAGCTTTTAAACATCACCTAGCTATTACCAACCTACTGCACGCTCTGCTCCAGTTAACATTCCTTCCTTATGCTTACCCTTTGTCTCAAGATCTCAGAAGACATAGCTATTCCTAGGGTTTTGTGGGTATCAAGTGCCAGGAAACACAGCTTTCACTCTATGTGATCCCCAACTTGACTTGTTTGAAGAGGTATAAGTATTTTCTAATACATGTGTTCTTTATCTAAATTCTTGCATTCCAAATATTCTTCTCCCATTTCCACTGAATCACAAACTTCATAAGCACAGATATTTCAACTAACCACATTTGTAGTAAAATGTGCTGCCCTGTTACTTTAGCCCAAAGCTCTGTATTTTGAGTGCAAAAATCTTTGATACTTGGCATAAGTATTAAATTTATCTGGGAGGTTTCAATTTTGAACAAAATCCGTGTTTCATTTCTCACTTGCTGAATTTTTCAAACTGTTTACCGATGAAAAGAACACTGTTGGCATTGAACCATTTAATCCATTTTGGTCAGATGTATGATATTTTTGTTTCTAACAAAAGTGCCCTGCAAATCCCAAGGCAGCCCCATGCTGCTTTTTATTTAATGTAAATTACCTCCGTGGACTGCTACTTAAAAAGTTCAGCCAATAGATAAACTTCCTACATCCCCTCCAGTTCTCAGAGTAATTTCTACAGTCTAGCAAAACCCACTAGCCATAATCAGATTTTTATGTTTAAAACAAAACAAAAGATATACACAAGCTGATTTACACTGAAAACCATGAAACTCCTAGGGAATTATGGGCAGCCAAGCGGATGGCTCTAGGGGAAAACAGTTGTTGGCACAAAGTTGCCCATAACTAGTTTTTTATATTTCTGACTTCCTGTTGGTGATGGTGGAGAAACAAGGAGAAAAAAGATGGAGCAGTATTGGCTTGCTGTATAACTAACACCTGCAGATCAGGAGAAGAAAGGAAAGATGTCAATGAGTCTAATAAGATAGAATTGAGCAAATATTTGAGTCTTGAGGAAATGTGCAAGAAAATGCATACAGAATCATCACAGGTTCATATAATCCTGGTGGCAATGAACACTCGCTGTCTGTAATGTTAAGAGATCCTTTTGCCCTGTGTCTCAGAAATGGTTAGGACAGTATATTCATGATAAAGCTGAGAGTGTTTAGAAGTGTGCTGGGTTCATCATTGTTCAATAATGGTGCCTGTTTCTGCTTTAGAAGCCATTATAACTTTTTCTAAGGTCCCTGTACCTCTTCCCAGAAATCTACTTTCAATAACAATCTCTTCAAGTGAACAAAAGAAAAGCAAAAGGAATTAATATTTATTAAAAGCCAACTAAGAGTTGGGCATGTTGTTAGCAATTTTTGTAAATCGCATAGTCTACAGCAGCTCTTTAAATCACAAAAAGTAATTTTCTGGCTTCTGCACTGCAAAAGAAACTATCAGCAGAGTAAACAGACAACCTAAACAATTGGAGAAAATATTTGCAAACTCTGCATCTGACAAAGGCCTAATATCCAGAATCTGTAAGGAATCTAAGGAAATCACGAAGCAAAAAATAACCCCATTAAAAAGCAGGCAAAGGACACAAACAGAAACTTTTCCAAGAAAGACATGCGGCCAAAACAAGCATATAAAAAAATGCTCAATATCACTAATCATTACAGAAATGCAAATCAAAACCACAATGAGATACCATCTCTTACCAGTCAGAATGGCTATTAGTAAAAAGTAAAAAAATAACAGATGCTGGCAAGGTTGCGGAGAGAGGGGAAAGCTTATACACTGCTGGGGGGAATGTAAAAACACTTCAGTTATCGTGGAAAGTAGTTTGGTGATTTCTCAAAGAACTTAAAATAGAACTGCCACTTGACCCAGCAATCCCATTACTGGGTATACCCAGAGGAATATAAATCATTCTACCATAAAGACATATGCACATGTATGTTCACTGCAGCATTATTCACAATAGCAAAGACATGGAGTCAACCTAAATTCCCCATCAACAGTAGACTGAATAAAGAAAATGTGGTACATATATACCATGAAACATTATGCAGCCATAAAAATGAATGAGATTATATTCATTGCGGCAAAATAGATGGAGTTGGAGGCCATTATCCTAAGAAAACTAACACAGGAACAGAAAACCAAATATTATGTGTTCTCACTTAGAAGTGGGGGCTAAATATTGACTACATATGAACACAAAGAAAGGAACAACAAACACCAAGGCCTACTTGAGGGTGGAGGGTGGAAGGACAGTGAAGGTAAAAAAAAAAAAAAAAAAAAAAAAAAAAAAAAAAAAAAAAAACCACCTATTAGGTATTATGTTTATTCCCTGGGTGATGAAATAACCTGTACACCAAACCCCCACAACACACAATTAAACCATGTTACAACCTGCATATGCACCCCTGAATCTAAAATAAAAGTTATTTTTGAAAAAAGTAATTTTCTCTCCCCGCGTTGAAAGGAAGAGTTAAAACAAAAAGGCACTTTTGAACACCTTCTAACTAGGACCTATACGTTATCCCATGGTTCCTGTTAACTTTCCTTCTTAACATTGGCATTGATCTGAAGTGTTCTACTAGGGACAACAGACATACATATTTTGGTCTCTGAGAAAATTTGTGAATCTACTCCAAAGAGTTTAAGATCAACAGAAGCAACAACTAAAAGGACAGGAACTGGAAAGAGAAAGAGGAACAGACAGATGGTGTAATGGATTGAAAAATATCCTCCCAAAATTTATATGTCAAAGCCCTATCCCTCAGAGCCTAGGAATGTGACTATATTTGCTGCCAAATTCTCTACAACTGAGCTATACTCCCCAAATGTGACTGCATTTGGAGACAGAGCCTTTAAGAGGTCATTAAGGTTAAATAAGGTCATAAGCATCCTAATTTAACCCTAATCCAGTAGGGCTGGTGTCTTTATATCAAGGGACACCAGAGACGCAAAGGCCATGTGAGGACAGAGAGAGAAGGCAGCCATCCGCAAATCAAGGAGAGAAATCAACCTCGGGAGAAACCAACCCTGCACACACACCTTTCTCTTGGACTTCCAGTCTCTAGAACTGTGAGAAAAGAAATCTCTGTTGTTTAAGCCATCCAGCCTGTGGCATTTTGTTATGACATCCCAAGCTGACTTATGCAGATGGCAAAAAAAAAAAAAAAAAAAGATGAACAAGAACAGGCAGAAGTAAAAACATAAAAATAGAATGCACGTTTTAAAATGACTGAATGAGCTTCAATAAACAAGAATGGATAAAACGGAAGAAGGATCTTAACCCTGCTCTGAAGACCTTGGCTTCTTATAGAAGACTGACCAGAAAGCCAGGGATCCGAAGGCTTTCCTTTGTCCTGTGCCTGTGACTGAAAACAGCAGACAACTTCCTACTACTAAACTCATTCTGAGTCACTAGGACAGAAGGTTTCAGCGGAGACAAATCTCCTTCGCACTGTCTTTTTCCTCTGTTGAAACTCCTGCTGCAATGTGTTCAGGCTTAGCAGTTGGTACTCTGAGAAATGGCCTGATGCTTGTTAATTCATTTCTTTAAATCACTGAACACCTCTTGGAAGGTAATACAACCTGACAAATTCATGGACCCTAGTAAAGCCCCACTCTGAAGATAAAACTGATTTAATTATTAGTCAAGTGTATAATGTTAAGATGAGATATGTTCAATTTATCCTATAGTATAGACTTTTAGCAGAATGTTAGAATTCCTTCTCTTGAAGAAACAGTTGCCTACTTAGGTTTGAAAAATTATTATAATTGTAATACTGTTATTTATAACTTTATATACATTTTCTGTGCTATGAGACCATGACATATTTATCCTTACCCTTGCCTCTCAAAACCCAGTACATTGTTTAGTACCAGTAGTTTTTAGTTGAAGTTTGTGAAATGAGTGGGTCAGTCCAAGGATCAGTTAATCACATTTCATGAGAATATCATTGTAGAAGTGTGTACATCTGACTCTTGCCTTCCTTCTAGCCAAAAGTTGAACTGTTCGACTGCTCTGGGACCATCTGTTTAGCAAGCAAACCTATAAAGGTGGGATTCATATGTTTATTCATTAGCCTACAATTTAATTTCATGTTGATATGCTTGTTCCCTTCCATTTATTTATAAAAGGTTGTTCAAGATTTTTCTTTCCTTGCTTTTACTTTTAATGTGAAGATACAGATTTCCATTTGAGGCATTTTGCCATAAAATCATCTAGAAGCTTCTGATCAACGTGGATTCCTGTAGCCAGAGCTCCTGTAGATAGAAGTGCGGACCGTGCATTGCACAACTCAGGATGCCGTTCACAAATAGTCCATGTAACTCTTACGTAAAACAACCAGTTTTTTAAATGTTAGCTCCTATTTCATGTTTTAACTACTTTTGAGATTGGTTTGTAGTTAGGACCAACAGTCATATTTAAGGGGATATATTGATCTCAGTGCAAAAAATGATTCACTTGCTTCTTCAAGAACGAATTAGTCTCTATATCCCTTTTTATTTTCCCCCACAATCACAATAACTTTTCTTTTTAGATTATATTAATACACTGATTTTTTAAATCTCAAATAGAACAAAAGTAAAAATTTCCTGAAATGCTACTATTTGATTAATTTCCCCCTCAGACACTTTGCCCAGTTTCCTACCAAGATCATTATTCTCTATATGTAGTTTCATTTATTTCTCTCTCCACAAAATCATTAAATAAAATGTTGATAATTTGGGATCTCAAATCTAAGCAAAGATAAAAGAAATTTTTTCTTTCAAATATAAAAGAAATCTCATTCTTTCTCTTGCCTGTGGCCATGTAATACATCCCTTGCTCTTCTACCATGATTGCGAGACCTCCACAGCCACAGGGAACTGTGAGTCAATTAAACCTCTTTTTCTTTATAAATTATCCAGTCTCAGGTATGTCTTTATCAACAGCATAAAATGGGGTAATATACATGATATACAGTATGCTTGAATAATTGATACTTAATCAAGTATTTGAACATTTAATAAGGCAATATTACCTCACCATTATTTTTTATACTTTTCTTGGCTCTTCTTACATACTTAATCTCCCAAACGATCATGGGTGTTAAAAGGATCATTCTAGTTTCTATGTGGAGAATATCTCATAGGGTGTGAAAAAGTAGAAGTAAGGAAACCAGGTAAGAGAATTTCCATGTGACAAATGTGATGGTTTAGCTCAGCATAGTCAAGGTTGAAATGATAAGTACATATATTTTGGTGGTAGAAATGACAGGATTTGGTAATGGATTGAACAAAGGATATAAAAGAAAAAGAAAAATCAGGAATGACACCAAGGTTTTTGGCCTGAGCAATTGGAAGAATGCAGTTTCCATTTTCAGAGATGGGAGAGTACAGATAAAGCAGATTTATGGTGGAGGGGCTGGTGGATATGTAATCCAGTGGTTCGATTTGCAAATGTTTGAGAAGCTTATAGATATTCAAATAAGGTTATCACATGTAAAATCAGAAAAATATTCCGGGCCTGAAATAAATTTGAGAATCCTCAGCAAATAAATGCTGTTTAAAGCCACAAAACTGGATGAGGTCACCCAAGAAGATGTACAGATGGAAGAGAGAAGCAGCCTAGGGGCTGAACTCAGGGACGCTCTAGTAGGGATAAGGTAGTGAGGATGAGCCAGCAAAGAAGTTCAGAAAGGACATACAGTGAAGTATGAGAAGAACTCAGGGTGAGGGCGTTTCTAGGAGAAAAACTAAGTCCTTCAAGGAATAAGGAATGATACATTGGGTCGAATAAGATGATTGCAAATTAACCATTGGATTTGGCAATGTGAGACTATCTAGTATGGAAAGGAGGGCAAGTGGATACTGCAAACAGAGACATATCTTTAGTGAAAAGGGAAGCAGAGAAACGGAGCCATCCCTGGAAAGAAATACGGGTCAAGGAAAGTTTACTGGCTTTTTAGACATACTAACAGCATGTTTCTATGCTGATGTGAATGATTCAGGAGATGGGAGAAATTTGACAACAAAGAGAGAAAAGAAAAAATTGCTGGGACAATGCCCTTGAGTAGGTAGGAAGAGCTATGATCCAGTGGAGGACCTGGCCTTCCACAGGTAGTTGATCCATAGCAATGAGAAGGAAAGCAGACTACATAAGCAGAGATACAGGTGAGGTGGTAGATGTGATGGTGGACCAGAGAAAGATGAGGGCAAAGGGTCTGGGTGATTTGAGAAAGGAGGAACTGTGAAATAGTCATCAAGGAAAATGGATTAATAGTCAGGGAAACAAACACAGTGAACTGACCCAACAATACCTGAGGGCCAATGTGAGGTTATGGTCATGGATTTAAAATGATATAAATCAACAATCTGTGTTTTGGTCCAGCTCTGTTCATCTATCTTACTGAAGCCATGTAGATTAAGTTGGGTTTAATCCATGTAGGGGTTTTTGCCAGGCAAGTTCAAAGGAGCAAGAAAGGGGCAAGGGAATGGAGAATGTATGTGAGAAGTAATCTTAATGTTATATCATGACATTTAAGATGAATAAGGAGAGTTATGACATGTGCACAAGGGTGGTAAGGGAAAATAATCAGGTAGTATGTTCAATTTTAGATTCAGTTTTGATCAGTGAATTTTGGAAATGAGTTTACAGGATGGATTAAGATGGAATTATAACAAGAGTTATCATAGAATTGGATAGTTAAAAGAGATTATGAACAGGATATACTGATTGGTAATGACAAAGTCTGGGCATCTCACTTAGAGTAGAGGAGAACAGAAGATAAAGGAATTGAGAGTCTAGGAAATTAGATGGATCCTCCATGTAGTTACTGAATTTGCCAATACTTAAGTAGGCATAAGGTCAGAAAGAGGAATAGTGAACCAACTGCTTAAGTTCACATCTTCAAGAAATGAGGGGGAATGACTTTCAGAATGAGTCTTTCCAGCTGGGCATGGTAGTTCACGCCTGTAATCCCAGCACTTTGGGAGGCTGAAGTGGGTAGATCATGAGGTCAGAAGATCAAGACCATCGTGGTCAACATGGTGAAACTCCTCTTTACTAAAAAATAAAAAAATTATCCGGGCTTGATGGTGCGCACCTGTAATCCCAGCTACTCAGGAGGCTGAGGCCGGGGAATCGCTTGAACCTAAGAGGCAGAGATTGCAGTGAGCCAAGATTGCAAGCGCCACTGCACTACAGCCTGGCAACAGAGCAAGACTCCATCTCAAAAAAAAAAAAAAAAAAAAAAAAGAAAGAAAGAAAAGAAAAAGAAAAAGAAAGAATGAGTCTTTCCAATAATTTATTGTTGATCCAATTAGGTGTTATATGTTGATCCAATTAGGTGTTGTTTCTAAACCAATCATTCTAGCAAAAATGATGAGGTCCACAATTGGCTTAAGCTAACTATGGCCCACTCCTAACTCCTAGAGTTGAAGGTGGAATAAATATAATACAGACAGAATTGCTAATAAAGGAAGAGAAACATATCTCAAAAGGATATTCAGAGTACTATCATTATAAGAAGGGAGAATGTTTGAAGAATTTCTATACTGTTTTCTATAGATAGTATATCATTTTAGAATCACACCAACAATGCACAAGGATTCCAATCTCTCTATATCCTTGCCAACAGTTATTATTTTCTAGATTTGTTGGTTTGTCTATGATGACCATCCCAATAGATATGAGGTAAGATACCTCACTGTGGTTTTGATGACCAGTAATATTGAACATCTTTTCATATACCTATTAGCCATTTGTATGTCTTATTTGAAGAAATGTCTACTCAAATTCTTTGCCCATTTTTTAATTGGGTAATTTGGTTATTTTGCTATTCAATGGTAGTAGTTCTTTATATTTTGGGGTAGTAGCTCCTTATCATATTTAGGGTATATTGCAAATGTTTTTCAGAGGTTAACTTTTCATCCTGTTGATTGTTTTCTTTGCTGCACAGAAAGAAGCTTTTTATTTTGATGTAGGTCTACCACATGATCCAGCAATCTCACTTCTGAACATTTATCTGAAAGGATTGAAAACAAAATGGAGAGATATTTACACTCCATGTTCATTGCAGCATTAGTCACAATATTCAAGACGTGGAAACAACCTAAATATCTATGGACAGATGAATAGATTAAGAAGATGCTATATATACATATAATGGAATATTATTTAGCCTTAAAAAAAGAAAATCTTGTCATATACTTAAACGTGAATGAGCCTCAGGACATTATGCTAAGTGAAATAATTCAGTCACGGAAGGACAAATACTGCTTGATTACACCTACATGAGAAATTTAAAAGAGTCAAAACTCATAGAAACAGAAAGTAGGATGGTAGTTGCCAGGGGAGGGGGAAATGGGCAGTTGCTGTTCGATGAGTATAATGTTTTAGTCATTACAGATGAAAACGTTCTGGAGATCTGCTGGACACATCGTACATATAGTTAACAATGCTGTACTGTACACTTCAAAGTTTCTTAAGAGGGTAGATCTCATGTTATATGTGTGTGTGTGTGTGTGTGTGTGTGTGTTTTATTTACCACAACAAAAAAAGAAAGGGAAATGGATTCTGGATAGCAAACACCAGGTGTATACAATAATTGCTAATACAATTACCTGATTTAGTATTGCTAATACTAAATCTTGCTCTACCCACATTTTGTTGTCTTAGATTTTCTAATTGATGAGATGATATATATGTATCATGATATACTATGCCCAAAAGCCCTCAAAACAGACCTAATGGTAATGGTTACACTATTACAATCTTACTTACTTTGACCTATTTGACCAGACAAGATGAAAAGCTTTTTGTTGTTTGTTTCTTGATTTTTAGAATCTAGCTTGCCAATCTTAGCATTGCTAAGGCTCCAGCAGCCAAAGTGGTGGTTTAATGATTTTGTATTTGAGTGTTGATTTCTACAGTATTACTGGGTTTAACATGTCCTTTCTTCCTACAATGACCTGTCACCAATCTAACCAAAAGCTCCCTCCTATCTACTTCTATCCCCATTCTTCTATCCCAAGCCCCAAAAAATAAAGCTGCTGAAATGTAAAAATGTTTATCCCACTTGTATGTTCTACATTTTACAATTTTGGGGCTCTCTTGCCATTAGGCTGTGAACATGACTAAATTCTAGTCTCTGGAACATAGGTAGAAATAAAATATGCCACTTCTGGGCTTGGCCTTTAAAGTATCCATGTGATTGTAAACACCTTCTTTGTCCTGTCCATGAAACAGGAATCAGAACATGCCCAGTGATACAGACATACAGTGGAGGAAGCCCAGATACCTGAGTCACTCCTTGAAGAAAGCTGCCTGGAGAAGCCATCCAGCCTGACACAGATGATGACATAAGCAAGAAACAGTTTTTTATTGTAGAAAGCCACAGAAATTTAGGGGATTGTTACTGCAGCATTGTTTATCCAATTCTGACTGATAGAGAAAAGAAGCCCAAGTAATGCTACATACTGTTGTTACATATTTTCCCCAAGGAGCAGTCTAGGATCTCATGTTTTTTAAGTCCACACAGCTTTACCAGGACCTAGTTATTAGACCTAAAGGTTGTATGAAGAGTCCCAGGCTTACTGAAGTTCCCCACAAAATGTCTATGGCAGCCAATTTAGAAAAGGATCATCAATGTCGCTTTGAATATTATAAGCTTTGCTTTAACCCAGGAGATACACACAGCATTATCTGATAAGATTTGACACTAATTTCACGGTTATTAAGCCTAAGATAGAAACTTTTCTTGACACAGAGAAAATCTTAAGCCAAATAGATTATTTTTCCACATTAGTAAAGTTAGAAACTTTTAAGTACAAGGCTAACCATAGGATAACCAGATGTTTACAATTTATCCTATGTGAATCTTCACCGCATTTTAGTCCCAAGGTGATATACCCTAGTTATTTCTTAGTGAGAGCTTTTTATTTCTTTGTTACTTTAGAATACCTCTCCTTCTAACATTAGATTTAAAACGGATGTACTATTAATTGCTTGCCTCGGACACTTTATCCAGTGCATGCAAAAATACAGTTCTTTTAAGTATGGTCATCAAATAATGTAAAACAAAACCACAAGCCATAATGGACAGATCATCATCTCTAGGTGATACGTACAGTATATGATTCTTGCCTCTCAAACTACCCAGGCTGTTTTCAGAAAAATATGGCCATAGAAGCTGCTTTCCTGCCAGGTCCTAGTAGGACGCTGCCTGCTTCACAAAGAGTATCTGTGCAACAAGCCTACAGATCATCTGTCCAACTGATTATTCTGAAGTTTCCCAGTGTTGACATATTTTGAGGCTGACATTAACACCTTCAAAAATAAATGGCCAATTTGGAAGGATCTCGGTGATAACCAACTGTAAATAATAATTCCTCAAGTTGCTTTTAATGGAAACTCTCAGGCATTTTTCTAGAAGTTGGACTTTGTTTTTCTCTCCAAATAGCGTGTTTTCTCACTTCTGCATGTTCTATTTCTGACCAGTGCCTGACGTGCAATGCTGTTTAGAAGTCTGCTCTGATACAAGCACACTGCTGTGACTGGATATAGATAACGTCTACTCCTGGGTTGCAGTGTGACCTCTCAAATTATTTAACTTCCAGGTTTCACTATCCCCAGCCAAGGAATGGTCATCACGCCTACCAACAGCTTAAAGTGAAGGCATCATTGGCTTTATGCCATATATAAGCAGATTCCATTTTTAACTCTGCCATCTGCTGGCTGTGTGACCTTGAGCAAGATTCTTAACCTCTCTGAATCTCAAGTTTTGCAGTGTTACTGTGAAGTGTTAAGAGTTAAGGGGGTGGTCTGGAAGGTCTCTAACTCAGTGTCTGATACGTTGTAAATAATAAATATTAGTTCCTTATAAAGCAGTTGAAACTCACTGGCCTAGGAGTACTGCTACAAAACTACAAAGGAAGGTTACTGAGAGTTCTTAGCCAGTTGCTTTTATCCAAAATATTCATAAAGGGAGCTGGGGTTACTTATGGCCATGCCTGCTCTACCCTGGAAAGGGAGACGCAGGGTATACAAAAATCATTATTATCCCTGGTTTTACAACTTCTAAGGTATTTCCAGGTATCAGGCTTGCTGTGCATAAAAATTGCTGTATGTGTCTGTCAGGTGGATGGGACACTGTGCTGAGACAGAAGGATGCATCAGCCCCTGCTTTCAAAGAGCCTGGAAAGAGAAAGCAAAGCTTTCAACACACAGATTGCCCAATAGCAGCACAATAAAGCCGTTATCAGTCATGTAAACCTCATCGGTCCAGGAAGCACATGTTCCCTCCAAGCTCAATAACTTCTGGGCCTGCTCAATCAACACAGCTAAATTTTCTTGGCCTCAGTGCCTCCAAAATGAAATCCTTCCAGCTGCGACTCTTTAGAATTGCAGGTTAATTCCTTACACTTAGCAGAAGCATTAGGAAGACAAGCTTGAATGGGAAAAATGAGCTAATATGAAAAGTGTAAGACGCAGCCTAACAGGGATTTGAATTGATGCTATCTCCTATTTTTATCCTGGACCAGTCTCAGTTGTGAGTACACTCAAAGCACGGAGGGGGTCTGTGGATTGTGTTTTCTGCCCCCATTACATCCTATAGCTACCCTCAAAGGCCATGTCCTCCATTAAATGACTCTAGATCCTACAAATGAATGTCATCTCTGCCTTTCGTGAATTAATTTTTAAGTCAAACATATTTTTCCTTAGATATATGAGGTAAGGTATAGTGAACAAGAGCAAGGACCTAGAAACCCAACTATCCTGAGTTCAAATTATGCCTCTACCCTTAACTTGCTGTATGATTCAAGCTTATGGAGACTTAATTACATCATTTTCAAAATTTGAGAGTTGATGTTACACAATAGAGTTATTATAAGCAATAAACAAAATCATGCATTTAAAATACTTAGCAGATGCCCATAGAGAGTGTGCAAAACATCATGGTGGTTGTATCATCAATGTTATTATAATCATTATTATTCTCTCTCCTACTTTAGCATAAACTCACAGAGGATAGGGACAAGGCTTCATATTGCATCGCTTCCCTTGGAGGATTTGGCTAAAAACTACCCAGAAAATGTTGAAGAAATTTAAATTGAATGTATAGCCATTTGCTTTAGTCATGATGCTTTCCATTATAACTGATAGAGACCACAATCAAACTAGCTTAGGCAAATGGGAAAGCCTTCAGTACGATACTGAGTATGTCTCACATAATTGAAGGAAGTCTGAACAACCACAACTTGATAAAGGCAGAAATTCACCTGGCTTCTGGAACAGTTGGAGCCAAGGACTCGACTGTGACAAGGCTGCCCTCTGACCCACACTTCTGTGTCCACTTTAGTTTCTGCCACCAAAAACAGGCTTCCTTCAAGTGAGAGGAAAAGTGGCTGCCAAGGGAACCTGATTTTACAAATAGTTTCCATCTCTAGAGAAGAACTGACTTTTCCTCTCTTCCTTTCACAAAAATACCAGGGGAAGGATTCCTATTGGCTGAACTCTGACCATGTGCCTGCTCTAGAGCAATTACTTGTGGTCAGAGTATGACAGCATCACGGAAGACCAAGGTGGATCCTGAGTAACCATATGGTTGGATCTGGGGAAGAGGCAGTTCCTAAGAGAGGAAAATGCTGTTCCTAAAGGCAGAAAGGGTACAGGACAGAAAATACCACACGATGTGCACTAAACTATGATCATAGGGTGCCACACTCTTCCCCAAACAAAGTTAATTTGAATATACCCTAATTATTTTCATGTCTGCACACATACAGTATTTGAAGGAGTAGAGTGGCATTAAAGCTTCAGGACGAGTATATCTCCACAAATATAAGGGAACACAATATTAATAGTTTAAATAACAATATGTGCTGACACTTTGAAAATGTGATATTATCTCACAAATAAATCAAATAAGTCAATGTAAATAGATCATTTGACTAGAATGGTATGCTTAGTATCCACATAAATTTTAAATGTTTCAATGTTTCTATATTGGTGAACATTTGTATTAGTCTGTTCTCATGCTGCTAATAAAGATATACTGGGTAATTTATAAAAGAAAGGAATTTAATACACTCACAGTTCCACATGGCGGGAGAGGCCTCACAATAATGGCAGAAGGCAGAGGAGGAGCAAAGTCACATCTTACATGGCAGCAGACAAGAGAGCTTGTGCAGGGGAACTTCCCTTTATAAAACCATCAAATCTCATGAGACTTACTCACTATCACAAGAACAGCACCAGAAAATCCTGCCCCCATGATTGAATTACCTCCCACCAGGTAACTCCCATGACATGTGGGAATTACCGGGAGCTATAATTCAAGATGAGATTTGGGTGGAGACAGAGCCAAACCATATCAACATTAAAGAGTGATAAGATTTTTGTTTTCCTTCTTTTTCTTTCCGAGTATGCATATTGACCTAAATCTGGTGCTCTGAATAAGATATTTACTCTAAGTTTAAACAATAGAAAATTTATTTATTTATTTATTTATTTATTTATTTATTTATTTGAGATGGAGTCTCGCTCTGTCACCCAGGCCGTAGTGCAATGGCACGATCTAGGCTCACTGCAACCTCCACTTCCCAGACTCAAGCAATTCTCCTACCTCAGCCACCCAAGTAGCTAGGATTACAAGGCACCCACCACCACAATCAGCTAATTTTTCTATTTTTAGTAGAGATGGGGTTTTGCCATGTTCGCCAGGCTGGTCTCAAACTCCCTACCTCAAGTGATCCCATTATTAATAACGAAAGAAAGGTACAAATAAGGAAAGGAGAGGGAAAGAGATTTTATTTTTTCATAATAGCAAAAGTAGTACCTCATTTTTTACCCCATCCAAAATGAATATATCAAATAAATTATTTTTTAGATTAAGCAATAGTACTCATGACCTCCTTTCAATAAGCAACTTGGACTCCTCACGAAATTAGACATTTCTGATACAACATTTTAAAGACAAAACTAAGAGAAATCAACCCTTAACTAGAAAGTAACAGAAGCAGAGGACCCCTGTTGTCACTGTAATTGAATGGCATTCTGCCCAACAGCTATTTGGCACCTGGAGTTTAGGTTTGACCCCATTTGCAGGCCAGTGGCAATCCAGCTTGCCTGGTGTGTCAGAGTTTTGGCAGGAAAAAGCTGGCACTCAAATTGAGATACGTGAAGAGAATTTAATGAAGGGACTAGTTCCTATTGATGAGCAGGTAACAGAGAAGCTGTGAAGAAGACTGCTGTAACCCAGGGTGGTGACAACGGGGCACCATCACCTCCGTGTCCCTGAAGGGGTAAGCGGAGGGTGTGTTTCATGGAATCAGAGACACGGAAGGCTGCATGGATGGGACACCTAACAGAGCTTTGTCTCCTCTTGGCCCCCTTGCAGGGAGACAGCCACAGAAACAAACACTTTGCCTCACCCTCTTCCTTCCACCCATTGAACCCTCCGACCAGAGGCCAAAGGGCAAGAAAGCCAATCTGATGCCGTTCTTATGAGAGAGCCGCCCAGGCCCCAGAGCAGGGTAGAGAAGGTGGACATGGGACCTAGCACATAGCCCTCTGACTAGGTCACATCAACACTTCAGTTCACACCCAATCAGTCACCCCAGCCACATAAGAGATGTATAAGAAAATCAAAATCTCACATAGCTTAACATCTCACAAGTACTAGGAAAGAACTGAGAACACTGTCTGCTTTAGCTCACATACTTAGCAAAGACTCTTTTCCTCCCTCCCTCCCTGGAGACCTGAGACATCCTAGGAGTGTCATTAGTACCACATCAGCAGCCAGGGCTAGGCAGCTGGCTGCTCCTGACAGCTGTTCAGGACAATGGCTTTTAAGACATCGGATCCAGATTCCCTCAAGTCCAAACATTCCATCCCAGTATTATAAGGCAAGTTTAACTGCACAGCTTCCAGGGATCAAGTAGTCCTAAACCCTGCTCCTATGGTGCATGGTGTTGACAGAAATATGGCCTCTTAGGGTTTCTGAAGATCCCCACAAGGGAACAAGCAGGACTACAAATCAGGAAGTGCAGATGGGCTGCTTTATGATTCTCAGTGTCTCCTTACATGGACTTTAGAATGCCTATTTGGAATATGAAACTGAAGCAGCAGCGTGTCCAACATAAATTTTCCCAACTCATGGGGAAGCAAATTGTTATTGTAAAACTAACACATGGAGTGTCAAACTATAGCTTGCCTTAACTGTTAGTTCATTCTATAAGAATCAGAAAGTCAGTTTTGCTTCCCTCTCTTCAAGCAACCTTCTCAGCTGAATTCACACTAAATGCAAAAGATCAAAATACTGATATCCAAATGAACCTTATGGATAACTCAATAACAGAGTTCACCACTGTGATCCAATTCAGATAAAACATTCTACCTACAAGGAAAGGCACATTTCTGAATATAATTTCCAAAGCATGCTCACTGGATTCTTTGATCTTCTCAGTGATCATGTGAAATAGCAGCCAGGTGTTACTATTGTTGCGGTTTAAAATGAGATTAATTGATACTTGTCAGTATCACGGAGTTTTCAAATGGTAATGTCTGATTTGAAACCCAGGTGTTTGACTATTTATACCATGTTTTTCTTCTTTTCTATGCTGCTTTTTTAAGAGATAAAACTACAGTTATACCAACACAGCATCTCTTTGAGACAGTAGTGTCACCAAAGTCAATTCATAAAGAAATAATTTCAGCAAATTTCTACCTTCATCATGTAGATTTGTTAATATATTACCAAACAAAACAAAAATTCTTTATACCACCTGATTATTTTGCCTCTATCACACTAAATGGTCTGATTTTTTAGAACAATTTGCCAAGCATCAACGATTATTAATTCCATCTGGAGAGTACATTGGACTGGTATAATAGAATTCTTTTTATTCTTACCTTTGTCATAGAATGACTTTGTGAGAGGGAAGTTCAATCTGATTATGGTTGTATGATTTCCCTCTATGATACAGCCACTGATTTTTTTAGTGTAGTCAGAACTTTCACCCCTTGATAATGCTAATCAAGGATCCTAAAGAAACTTTAGGATTTGCTCGGACTTTGAAAAAATAATTTCAATGTATATTACTGGATGAGACAATATGGATGGTATCACCTGGACAGAATCTGCAGCCAGGAAGGCCTGTTAGATGGAAATGAATCAGAGTAGTTTTATTAGGATTTTCTTTTGTGGCCAACATATCACTTTGCAATAATATTGGAGAAGAAAAAATTTAGTGATTTATTCATTATCTCTATAGTTTAAAAGGCCATTATCTTCACTAAGGTATACTGGATTGGCAAGGGAATATATGTTTCAATAACAACATAGTACTAAAATGATTAATAACAGCAAAGAAATGTGTGTGCAAAGCATAAATTTAGTAGAGGTAGACATATTTCAAGATTGCTTATTTCTTACAAATTTATGAGACACCAAGCAGTGCTGAATTTATTAGTAAATGTGTGATTTAGTTTGCACAGAATTCACAATGAAGAAAATGTGGTCTTACAATCTCCCTGAGGATGGCAACTCAACAGGGAAATTGGCTCATTTTGTTACATTATTCTATTTCTATTATGACATAAATCATACCTCAATGGTCAATGCTAACTAACCTCTCTTTCTTGGTCCTCTGTTTCCTGTGGTACAAGACTCATGCCATAACTCAGAATAAATATATAATGGTGTATCATTATGCAACTTAAGAACTTGAGCTCTAAGAACCATTTATTGTTTTACTCTCTGAGATATTTAGAGCCCTGAGAGTCCTAGTTTTCATAACTCTCTTTTCTCGTTGTTAAATAGGCCTGTGCTTTTTTACCTTCCAGCAGCATTTTTGGCACTGTGCGTTGTGGAGGTGGCATATCACTGCATGTCCTTCAAAAATTATTTTTCCAATAATTTTCTATTGGAATTGGTTAGTTCATTAAGTAAGCTTATTGCATTTTTCTCTCTAGGGTTTTTTCAACTCAAGCTCTGCACCCTTTCACATTTTGTTTTCCATCTTGATATTTTTTAATTAGCTCCAATCAGTTTCCAACTTCATCTGCTTGCCAGACAAGCCTGTCTTTTCTACTTGGAAGCAAAGAGCACGAGAAAAAAATTCAATGTGAAATGGTATCTCAGAAAATAAACAGAAGCAACTAAACAAAGTAATCAATTATAGTAGAATTTTGATCCTTGGTGGTACACCTACTCTGCCAGAACCAATCTACTTTTGGCAGCTATCTACTGCTTTAAAAAGTTTAGCAAATGTAGAACGTTTATGTGAAAAATGCTTTTATATACAATAGATCACATCATTATCATCTGAAAATGAACGCTTTGTCCTACTCTTTCTCCTTTTCCTTCTCCTCCATGACTTCCAATATTCCCCATCTCAGTCAGTGGCACCATGTCCGTCCAGCTAGAATCCTGAGAATCATCCTTGATCTCTCGTACCTCTCTACCCATCACCATCCAATCACCAAACACTATGCATGCTACTTCTCTGATATCTTTTGGCCATGTCCAGTTTTCTCCATCCCCATTTCTTCCACCTCAGGCCACATGGGCACCATCATCTTGTGACCGGACTGTGGTCATAACTGCACCCACAGCCAGCCCTTTATTTTCCACTCCGCAAAAGTGATGTGCTTTGTTTTGTTTTGTTTCTTTTGAGGCAGAGTTTTGCTCTTGTAGCCCAGGCTGGAGTGCAGTGGTGTGATCTTCGCTCACTGCAACCTCTGCCTCCTGAGTTCAAGCAACTCTCCTGCCTCAGTCACCCAAGTAGCTGAGATTACAGGTGCATGCCACCATTCCCGGCTAATTGTTGTATTTTTAGTAGAGACAGGGTTTCACCATGTTGGCCAGTATGGTCTCGAACTCCAGACCTTGTGATCTGCTCACCTCGGCCTCCCAAAGTACTGGGATTACAGGCATGAGCCACCGTGCCTGGCCAACAGTGATGGTTTAAAACACACTGCTCTCATGCTTACAACCCTTCAACAGCCTTTTACTAAATTTCCTTTGTTGTCATTTGCTGTTTAAAATGTTTAAAAAAGAGGTGGGGAAGGAAGATTTGTATTTATTTCTGGAACTTGAGTTTAACCAAATGATTATAAATCAGTATGGTATATGTAGTGAGCCAGGAAAGAAAGAAATCCTTCTCAGAAAAAGGAGGGTTAAGTAGCGTAAAATGAGTCAGGAAGTTTAAATACAGTGTTGAGTAGAAGGAAGAAAGATATCACAGAAATGCAGAGGAATGGATGACTCCAAAGTACATCACAAAGAAAGAAAACAGAATAGATGGATTATCCAGTACATATGACCATGTGGAAAAGTTTGAGGAAGAATTAGTGATAGTTTTTTTTTTTTTAAGAAAACAGCAAAATGAAGCAGTTGTTGATACTGAAAAGAACATTGTACAAAAAATTAAATGCAATTATACAACATTGTTAGGTCTCAGGTGTAAACAGCATTCAATACTCCTGTGATACAAACTCTGAATAATGATTTAACCAAGAACTGTGTCTGTCCATAGCAGGAGGATGAGGGAGCAGGTCGAATGAATAGGTCTATCTATCATGCTTGGAAACCAATAGATAATGCCCCAAATAGAAAAAGAATAAATGTGGTACTTAAAAATATGAATGGACCAGAAAACTAAAAATAATTTTAAATGCTGGCTCTGGAGGACTGTTGCAGAGTGGTAGGAAGGAGTACTTCAGGTTTTCATTAAACTTTGTAGCACAATCTTACTTTTAAAAATTATGGTCATATATTATTTTAAGAAAACTTAAAGAAATATTTTAAATGATAGGAATGGTAAAATAAACTATTAAAATATTAACCAGAGAAAACAATATTAATATCCAGCAAAATAGAGTTTCAGGCAAAAATACTATGAGAAAAATGAAAGTTTTACTCAATGATAAAAGTAACAACTCTCCAGGAATTTATTACAATTCTAAACCTGTATCTTTCTAACAACATTGATTTGAAACAGGGACCCTGAAAATTGACATAATTACATGAAGAAATTTTTTTAAATCCACAAGTAATTTGAAAGAGAAAAGGACTGAGAAATGCATAAACTTGGCTTATGACCCAGCAATTTCACCCCTGGGTATTTTCCCACCAGAAATGGTTTGTACATGATTACTCACAGCATATTTATTTGTATTAGCCAAAACTGGAAAAAAAACAATGTTCATCCATCAACAGGTGAATGGATACACAAATCATGGTATACTCATAAACGGAAAGCTACTGAGCTATAAAAAGGAGATAACTACTGACTCCTTTAGGTTAATAAACTAAAACTTCATTCGGAGTAAAAAATCCAAGCACAAAAGACCACATACTGTTTGATTCCCTTATTTGGGATTGCAGCATGAAGAAAACTAATCTACAGTGACAGCAGATCATTGGTTTCCTGGAAATACAGTGGAGGAGGGGGAAGTGGGCATTGATAGCAAAGGGGCACACGGGAATTTTGAGGGAGACACAAATGTTCCATGGTTTGACTGGAATGGTTATGCAGGTGTAGACTTTTGTCAAAATTCATTGAGCTATACCGCGATTGTTAATTTTATGTGACAACTTGACTGGCTCATGGGTTGACAGGATTGCTGGTTAAACATTATTTCTGGGTGTGTCTGTGAGGGTGTTCCTGGAAGAGATTAGCATGTAAATGGGTAGACTGAGTCAAGTGGTTTGCCCTCCCCAAAGTGGGTGGGCATCATCCAATCCACTGAGGGTCTGAGTAGAACAAAGTAGTAGATGATGGGAGAATTTGCTCTCTTTGACTGAGCTGAGACATCCATCTTCTACTCTCTGCATTCCTGTCTCTCAGCCTCGACTGGTATCTATACCATTAGTTCTCAGACCTTCAAACTGCATCACTGGCTTTCCTGCACCTCCAGCTTGTCAAGGGCAGATAGTGCAACTTCTCAGCCTCCATAATTGCATGAGCCAATACCTTCTAATAACTCTGTGTGTCTGAACATATGTATATATTCTCTCTCAAGAACCCTGACTAGTACATATATTTAGATGCCTTATTAGATGTAAATTAAGGTTTAATAAATTGGTAAAGTTTTACAGAAAGCACATGGGGTCTTTTAAAGGGACTCCCTGCCTGTGAACCTGTATCACATTTATTGGGAGTGGGAATTATAACTTTACAGAGCCAGACTGCTTTCAGAAATCCATTGAAAAAGGTGTAAGTGCCAAGAGAAAGGGCAAGAATACTTTTCTTCAGTGGTGGGTGTCAACAAGACAGTGATAATGGCAAAAAACCCAGTTCAGTTACCCTGCTGAATGGGGAGAAGCAGAATGAGCTAGTTAAGGTCACCAAACAGTGCATTTTGGCACCAGTAGCAAGAGCAAAATTTAATTAGTTTCTGAGGATGTTGCTGGAGGCCTCACTGAATTAGTTGTATTTTATTACCATAATTAATGTGATATAAACCTTTAGTATTCTCTCCCCCATCCTGAAGCTGATGTCTTCTGATGAAAATGAAATGTATATCCATTTTATGGGGTTGTAATAGGACCTGGCATGAATAAGACTGTAGAGGCTTAACTGCTCTTAACCTGAATTCTTCATTTGAAGAAATAAAAATATTAGTTGAGGTGATTTTCCAGGACCCTTTAATTTTATACTTTAGGGCGCAGTCCCTTCCTTGAACAACTATGAAAAGGAATGATATTTACACTATGAAAGATCGGTACTTACACACATGGAAAACTCAAGATAATAGATTATAACTATTATAATAACATAACATGCAAAATAATTATATAGTAATATATTTTCATAAAGTGGATAGAAACAAGATAAGTATACAAATATAGGGAATCAGCATGATTTCCATTTACTAACAATAGATGGTTAGTAAATATAAAGTAATAAGGTTAAAAAAGATTACATTTAAGAGGAGAAAAGCATCAGTTAAACAGGAATAACCGTACAAGAAATCTGCAAAATCCACATAGATAGCTACGAACTTTTCTAAGAACTAGAAAATATTTGAGTAAATAAAAGGAGAGTCATAAAATATTCCTGGATGGAAAGTCTGAATTTCCTTGGTCTCACATCTCCCTTCAGCTATCATCATCCTCTTCTGCTCTTCCCTTCATACTCAAAACTTTTATAGTTGTCAACACTGCCCATTTCTGTTTGCTTACTTGTTTATTTTCCAGTTGACTGCAGTGCGTCCTATGCCCTCTCTGGGCCACCAAAACTGTTTTCGTCAAGGTCATTAACATACTTCTTGTTAATACCAGTGACAACCTTGCAGTCATTATCTTGCCTGATGTCTCAGAGCATCAGTGTCATGCCAGTCCCATTTTCCAAACATCCATCTTTCTTTCACTTTAAAGATACCACTCTCTTCCATTTTTCTGCCCTCCCTCTGGCTGCTTGCTCTGTCTAACTTTGTAGCTTCCCATCCTCTGTTTGTACTTTAATTATTGTTGTTCCTTAGATCTTCTGCTATGTTCATTCTGCAGACTCTGTGTGAGAGGTTGGGTTTCATTCACTTTTACAGCTTTACTCACTCTTTAAATACTGAAGACACACAAATCTGTATCCCTACTTCATCTCACTCTCATGCAGCCTCTAGGCCAGCACAGCCAATTGTCTATTGGACATGCAGCTTTAGCATCTCAACATCTCAAACTGTAACATCTTCCCACCTCGAGCCCACCTTTCCTGCATTCCTTTCATTCCTTTTCATTGAATGAAACCAACATGTACCCAATTGTCCTGTGGTATCATCCCTGATTCCTCCCTCTCTAATTCAGCATATCTAATCAAGCACCAATTTCTGTCAAGTTTACATCCTGAATGTCCTCCAAATAGACCACATTTGTCAAATCCATCCATATCTCTCTATTTCTGATGCTACTACCCTAGCTCAGGCCAGCATCATTTTCCTTTCTTTTGGTTTATTTGAACAAGCTATTTCCCTGCCATAATATTTGCCTCCACTCCAACCAACCCTCCATGTTACAGCCAGACAGATCTTTCTTGACTATGAATCAAGTTAAGTAACTTTCTTACTTAAACTCTTTCAAAATTTTCCACGGTCCCCAGGGTAAACTACATGCTCCTTCACATGGTTTGGGCGACTCTTACTTTGGTCCCCGTTTAGAACCAATCACATTCTGCCCCAGCAACACAAAATTATTTTCAATTTTTCAAATGCATCAGGCTTGTTATTGACTCTTGAATTTTCTGCATGTAGCTCTATCTATCTTCAATATTCTTCTCCCTTCTCTGTTTGCCTATCCTGAAACTCAGGACTAAACTTAGATGTCACTTGTCTAGGAAACTTCATTCACCCTGAGCCCAGGGTGGACCCTTGTCATACGTTCCCCAGGAGATTGTGCCTCTCTTCTCACTACTCATGTTTCACTGGGTTGTACATATCAATTATTCTCCTGTTTCCTGCACTAAAACCCACAAATGTGAAGGCAGAAATACGTCCATCTGTTAAATTGCTGTATCCCTAAGCCAAGAGAGTTTCTGAATGTGGTAGATGTTCAATAATTATTAAATAGAAATTATTCATTGTAAAGCTATAAGAATGAAGGCAGCAATATTGGTACAAAAAAGATAAATCAATGAAACAGAACAAAAGCCCAAAAGTGATCCTTAGGAGATAGAGAATGTAATAGATAGAATTTAATGAGAGTATCACTGTAAACGGGTAGAGGACAGTGAGGCCTTCTTACTATTGGTTAGACTTTGAGGAGGGGATAGAGACTGTCTGAAGTTAAAATTTATGAAAAATGTCACAAAAATTATACTTGCTTCCATAATCATTTGCATAGCTGTTACTCACAAATATGACACAAATTAAAAGACAAATTGAAAACTGGGGGGAAAATATGTTCACTAAATATGACAGGCAAAGGGTTAAAATTTTTTTTATAGAATTTTCTCAAATTTTTAAGAAAATGTGATCCCAGATAAATAGGCCAAGGACATAAAGAGACATAAAGAAGAAATGTAAATTAATAACGATCAAAACTGTATTCAACTTTCATTGTAATCAAAGGAATGCAAATTTTAAAATGAGACCTTTTTTTAACTTTTACATTAGTCAAGATTTTTAATGATAAAAATTCTAGGCATGCAAGGGAGTAATGAGACATTAATAGGAGAATAAGAAATTGAGACAACTTTCTGTTAAGCAATTTGCAATATGTATCAAGAGGACTTAAACCTCCTAAGAATCTAAAATTCTTTAACCTTCAAAAATTCAAACCTAAGGAAATAATCCAAATGGAAAACATAGGTACATATAAATGTTAATCATAATGCTATTCATAGCCAGATAAAAGTGGGGGAAAATTTTTTAAAAAATTTTTTGAGACAAAGTCTTATCTGTTGCCCAGGCTGGAGTGCAGTGACACAATCTTGGCTCACTGCAACCTCTGCCTCCTGGGTTCAAGCAATTCTCCTGCCTCAGCCTCCAGAGTAGCTGGGACTACAGGGACCCATCACCATGCCCAGCTAATTTTTTGTATTTTTAGTAGAGACGGGGTTTCACCATGTTAGCCAAGATGGTCTCAAACTCCTGACCTCATGATCCACCCGCCTCAGCCTCCCAGTGTGCCGGGATTATAGGCGTGAGCCACCACGCCTGGCTAGGAAATTTAAATATTAAACAGTAAGAAACTAGTTGAATAAATTCTAGTATATCCACAAAATACAGTATTTTGCAGTCATAGGTAGATAGGTAGGTAGGTAGGTAGGTATAGATAGATAGATGCAAGAATTGCATACATTGTATAATATTACACCATAAAATTAAGAATGCACAAACATACACACAAAGAAGCTACAAGGAAATAAATATATTAGATATGCTTCCCTCTAGGTTGACAGATTATGAGGTGGTGTTATTTTCTTCTTTATAAGTTTCAGTAGTTCCACATTTTCTACAGTAGTATAATTTTTATAATCCAGTAAAACAAAAATAATAAAAATTGACTGTGACACACTCTGATAAAGCTAACTTGACTATATAGAAAGCATCAAGACTGATGGGGCCAGGTGTTAATTTTTGCATTGGAAAGGCCTTTGGGGTGCAAACGTGGCTGAAAGCTGGAGCCCAGGAAGACGTCTAGAGGCTGCCTTGCACTGGTTGTTGCTGGATCCCCATGCCAAGACAGTGTCTGAACATAGTAGGTAGCCAAAGAGGCATTGGGGGTTTGCAGGTGGGCGGCTGTGCCTGAGACCCTGGCATGGGGCTGGAGACTGTAGGGGTTGGGAAACAGAGCTCTGAGGAGCATCACAGGGGTGTCAGGGGTCCTGAGGCCACGGAACCTGGAATCACAGATGGGATATAGGGTACGGCCAGTAGACTTAGAGAACATGAACTTACAACATTCTACAGAGTTTCTAGAATGTGAAGGGAAGAATTCAAATGAGCTTGAGATGGGGCCTCTGGGCAGCCACACCGCAGCCTCTTTCAAAGAAAAAACATGGTTTTCCAGAAAATTCCTTAAAAATGTTGATGCCCACTTATGAAAATAAGTGTACTGACTAGAAGTCAGCCTGAAGAATGGGCTTCCAGAAGTCTGTGTGGAAAGAAGAGAGAGAGGACCAAAAAGACCACCATGTATTATGAAAACTTTGATCCCAGAGCTCTTGCTCAAGCCCATGTTCTTGCACGTGATGCTGGCATTAAAAGAGAGCTTTAAAGCATGAGACAGTGGATTTCTTACAATTAAATTCAATGTCAGTGACAGGAACCCCAGTATAACTGTGACTTAAATAATTTACAAGTTTGTTTTTTTCTACAGTATGAGTCAAGAGGCAGGCAATCCAATGCTGAGTTGGCTTCCCACAGTATTATTCAGGCTCCTTCTACCTTATTGCTTCTCCATGCACCAACTTCATCCTCCATTCCCTAGGCTCTGGGGTAGCTTCTCCAGCCGCAGCCACCTTGTCCCATGCTGGTCAGCAAAGCAGGAGAGAAGGAGCAAAAAATGGCAATGGAGATTTCCAGTTGCTGCCAGTTGACACTTCTGCTTATATGTATTGACCAGAATTTAGTCAGAGAGTCACCTCTAGGTGCAAGAGAAACTGAGAAAGGTAGTATT